>NW_024751638.1:47500-55094 GCF_018991925.1 Homarus americanus
ATACAGTGTTGAAAGACTGTCCTCATGTTTATATGAACCACTGACTGACGACTGACTGACTGACTGACGACTGACTGACCAGGGCCGGATTATGGTAGGTGGAGACCTCAGGGCAAATATGCTTGTGAAGGCTTTTCGTTTATATTAAATAAAATTACTTTCTCCAACAAGGTTACACGTAGAATTGCGTGTATGTAATAATAATAATAATAATAATAATAATAATAATAATAATAATAATAATAATAATAATGACGGTTTATTGAAAAAGTTCTGCAGCCGAAGGCTGAAAATATACATTGGACATAAATGACTTATTACATACATTGGTGGTTTAACAAAGCCTTCATTAGAGAAGGTAAAGGAACATACAGTGTTGAAGATTATTGTAGGTGTTGAACAGCAAACACGTAGTGTAGTAACTCCTCCCAGATGGTGTTAGGAAGGGACCTGACGTGGTGTAGTAATTCCCTCAGATGGTGTTGGGCCTCACGTGGTGTAGTAATTCCCTCACAGATGGTGTTATGAGGGGCCTCACGTGGTGTGTGTTCCCTCACAGATGGTGTTATAGGGGCCTCGTGGTGTAGTAATTCCCTCACAGATGGTGTTATGGGGACCTGACGTGGTGTAGTAATTCCCTCACAGATGGTGTTATGAGGGGCCTCGTGGTGTGTAATTCCTCACAGATGGTGTTATGAGGGCCCTACGTGGTGTAGTAACTCCCTCACAGATGGTGTATGAGGGACCTGACGTGGTGTAGTAATTCCTCACAGATGGTGTTATATGGTGAGGTGTGGTCCCAGGCTTCCTATCGTAGACGGATTAACACATCGCTGGTTGTTGTTGGGTCTCGGGCCGTTATCACTGGGTACCTGGGACCTCACTGTGTGAAGGTTAACTTGGGTACGCTGTTACTGTTGGTTGTTCTCACTGACAAGCACTGTTCACCACTGTTCACCTCTGTTTTAACACTGGTTCCGTTCCTTTCCTAAATGAAATTGTAACTTCTGGCGAGAACTTGTTGATATTCCGGTGGGGAGGAGGGTTCGGGGGGGGTTGGTATGGGCCAACTTAACAGTTGACCTGGCTGCTCGAGAGGACGCCAGGTACGTCTTGACCCTTCGGTGGTCAGGATGTATGTGATGTGTGTGTGTGTGTGTGTGTGTGTTTATGTATGTATGTATGTATGTATGTATGTATGTAGTAGATGTATGTATGTAATAATAATAAATAATAATAATTAACGGTTTATTGAGCTTGGCAGCCAGAAGGCTGAAAATATGAGTTACATATTTGGGGAATGGGTTACAATTACAAATAATATACAAGTGACATAAGTGACACAAATAAGACATATATTAGCAGATGGGGATCGCTCAAAATACAGTTCATTTCAACATAGTGACAGTGTAGGGAGCAGTGTTTACTGGGTAGAACACTGATTTATTACATGTTATTGATAATTTTTACAATGGTTGGGACTGGGCTGTTCTTATAGCGATCAGTTCGTGCACGTATGGGCTGGATGCGGTTGTGGTGTCGAACAGCAATTCTCGGACAGGGGATCTCAGGTGGTAGTAGGGGCCGGTGTCAGGGATGATTGTAAGCTTCTTACCATTTGCAGATGAGGTCGTGGTGATGGTCAGTGGAGTCGAAAGGGTCAGTGTGTTGAGCGCTTCTTGATATGTGGAGTAGGAAGGGGAGAATAATCTTGCATGCCCTTTTTGCACTTTTTTCAGGTGTTTACGTTGTGTGGCATTTATGTATGTATGTATGTATGTATGTATGTATGTATGTATGTACAGTATGTAGTGTTGTGCAGTACATCATGTTCAGTGCCTAGAGTGCCAGATTAACTCACCTTCTGGAAGTTTAAGTTGATCTGAGAGTATTTTTCACCTCGTGTATTAGGAACTCTCAGTAGCCATTGTCTTAAGCTCATTCAATTGATCTCTCAGTCAATGAACAGAACTGACTGTCCTAACTTACTGACTGACTGACAGACTGACTCACTGATTGACTAACTAACTTACTAACTGACTGATTGACTGACTGACTGACTTGCCTTTGACTGACTGACTGACAAATATATTGACTAGCTGACTTACTAACTGACTGATTGACTGACAAACATACTGACTAACTAACTTACTATGACTGACTTACTAACTGACTGACTAACTGACTGACTGACTGACTGACGAACATACTGACTAACTCAACACTAACTGACTGACTTACTAGCGACTGACTGACTGACTGACTGACTGACCTAAACATACTGACTAACTAACTTACTGTGACTGACTTACTAACTGACTGACTGACTGACTGACTGACTGACTGGAGCTGTACAGTTCATCAAAACACCTGAGCCTGTTAGTGTTGTCAGATCCGCAAAACAAGTTGACACCATCCTTTCTGACACCATCCTTCTGACACCATCCTTCTATTTCATCCTTCCTGACACCATCCTTCCTGACACCATCTTCCTACACCATCCTTCTGACACCATCCTTCCATACACCATCTTCCTGACACCATCCTTCCTGACACCATCCTTCCTGTCCTTCTGACACCATCCTTCCTGACACCATCCTTCCATACACCATCCTTCTGACACCATCCTTCCTGACACCATCCTTCCTGACACACAATCTGACAATTTCTGACACCAGCGACATCAAGTGAAGTCCCTTATATCGAGGGTCCGTTAGGTGTGAACCTCCATTTAACGGGTGTATGGAGGCGAAGTCCGTTATATCGAGGGTCCGTTGGGTGTGAAGCCTCCATTAACGGGTGTATGGAGAAGAAGTCCGTTATATCGAGGGTCCGTTAGGTGAAGCCTCCATTTAACGGAGTGTATGGAGAGGTGTCCGTTATCGAGGTCGTTAGATGGAGGTTTCACTGTACACGTAGAAGTTGCATTATTTTGTGTATTGCTGTAGTCAATAAACTGACCAATATCTGTCTGTCTCTGCCTGCCTACTCAGGGGTGTGGGGTGGCCACCACTCAGGGGTTGTGGGGGTGGCCACCACTCAGGGTGTGGGGGTGGCCACCGCTCAGGGTTGTGGGGGTGGCCACCACTCAGGGGGTGTGGGGTGGCCACCACTCAGGGGGTGGGGGTGGCCACCACTCAGGGGGTGGGGATGGCCTGCTCAGGGGTGTGGGGGGTGGCCACACCAGGGGTGTGGCCACCACTCAGGGGTTTGGGGGGTGGCCACCACTCAGGGTTGTGGGGGCGGTGGCCACCACTCAGCGGTGTGGGTGGTAGGCATCACTCCAGGTGTCGGAGGTTAATGAGGTATTCTCACTGTGCCCAACCTGGCTGCCTGCCGTCAACACTGCCTGGCCTTCCTCTCTGCCCTCAACACAGTGTTGTTCCTTCATCTGTTGTTCTTCCTCTGTTTCATCAGTAGCCCTAGTACAGACTCACAGTGTGTCTGCGCGCCCCTCCTCTTTATTTACAAGTTACCTGTCATCATCTTGCTGGCTTATATACCTGACTTACTGAGTCAGAGTTGTGTGTATAGTATTATTACACAAACACACACACACACACATTCAATTTATTATTATTATTATTATTTATTATTATTATTGAACCAATGGAGGTCCTGTATTAATCAGTTTTTCTATTGGTCAGTTCTCGTGTTATAAAATTCTCCTTATTGGTCAAAGTCCTGTTTCAGTTTCTTTTCATGTGACCTTAGGCTTATGTCTGTGACCTGTGTTGACCTGTGCTGACCTGTGATTGGCCAGCAGCTTACCTCTGTGACCTGTGTTGACCTTGATTGGCCAACAGCTTACCTTATCTGTGACCTGTGTTGACCTGTGATTGGCCAACAGCACACTTATCTGTGACACCTGTGTTGACCTGTGATTGGCCAACAGCTTACCTTATCTGTGACCTGTGTTGATCTGTGCTGACCTGTGATTAACATTATCAAAAATATAGCAAATAAGAGGAACACAATTTAGAAGTGTTCAAGCGGCCGTGAACACCATGAACACCCAGACCTGATGGTGTGGGACAGAAGTGTGTGTTCTGAGGTAGATGCCAGTTATTACAGTGTGTTATCTGACTGTGTTATCGGTGTAGTAAGATAACCTCTCTACCACCTGTCTCGTCTACCTTGTTGTTACCTGTGTGTGTGTGTGTTGTGTGTGTGTGTGTGTGTGCGTGTGTGTGTGTGTGTGTGTGTGTGTGTGTGTGTGTGTGTTACTGATAAAAACAGTTATATAAGGCGGATATAAGCTGGTCTTTGGTGAAGGTTGACTGATACAGTAACGAATCACCTAAAAGATTAAAAGTGACCTAACCTGACCTAACCTGACTCTTAAACCTAACCTGACCTGACCTAACCTGACCCTAACTCGACAACTAATCTAACTAACCTAACCTCAATGACTTAACCTGGCCTAACCCTAACCTAACCTAACCTGACCCTAACACTAACCTGACCTAACCTAACACAAGCCCTAACCGAAACCTAACCTAACCCCCGTCGTAGTGTAACTAATAACTGTTTGTGGTGATCAATTTTGTTGTTAGGTTAGGTTGAGTCAAACTTAAGATGAAATATTTAATTGTATCTACGTAAATTACCGTATGTGGTAAATATATATTATAATTGTTTATTGCGTGTAAACTGTTGTCAAAGTTGGCGGCCATCTTTGTTTAAATTTCAGTGGTTATCGTGCTGCCAGCACGACGGCAGTTTACGCGCAGCCAAACGGTATAGCCTTCTATTTACCATACGTATTTCAACAACCTAACAGCAAAATTCGTCACCTAAGCTGAATATGAACCCCTAAGAACAGGGGTTAAATCGATTAAATATCAAATCGAACCAGAATTAGAGTCATAGAATTAGAACCGTCCAGAGCCAGAATTAGAACCAAATTAGAGGCCGTCGGGGCAAATCAGGCAAATTAAATTCAGACAGGCTCAAATCAAATTAGAGTCACTGTAGGTGATTCCGACTACTAGCTATCAACCTCTTTATCAATGTACACACACACACACACACACACACACACACACACACACACACAGGTAACAACAAGGTAGACAGACAGAAAAAGTTATCTTGCAAATAACAGTCAGGATAACTGCGGATAAATCTTACCTCAGAACGCAATCATGCAGATTCTGACCTGTTCACAGATGACAGAGCACAGGTCTGACAGGACTTTGACAGTGTGTGTGTGTGTGTGTTTCCAGCAAGATGATGAAATAAAAGAGAACTGAATTTACACTTGTGATCTGTGCGGGCACTGAGTGGAGAGGCTGGAGAACAGATGAAAGACAACAGGCAAGTGAGCACAGTGAGGCCTCCGACACCTGGTGATGTCTGCCACCCACCGCTGAGTGGGAGGCCACCCCTTGGTGGCCCTGGTGGCGGTGGCGGGCAGGTGTGTGCAGTCAGGACCTCGATATAACGGACACTCCGTTAAATGGAGGCTGGACTCACTCCGGATTAAATCAGGCTTCACTAACGGAAGTCAGTCAGGGTTAGTTGTCATTATTTTATCCGATCGGTCAGTCGATCGATCGTCAATCAGTTAATGAATCGGTCGGTTAGTAGTTAGTTAGTCGGTATGTTCATCAGTCGGTCAGTCGGTGATTGAGAATCGATCGATTAGTAAGTCAGTCGGTAGTAAGTTAGTTAGTCAGTGTTTGTCAGTCAATCAGTCGGTTAGTAAAATCAGCTAGTCAATGTATTTGTCAGTCCAGTCAGTCAGTTAATAAGTCAGTCGATCCAGTCAATCAGTCAGTTAGTAAGTTAGTTAGTCAGTCAGTGAGTCAGTCTGTCGGTCAAAAGTTGGAGCAGTCAGTTCTGTTCGTTGAGATCAGTGGCTTAAGACAATGACTTCAATTCCCAGCTTCTCCGGAATCGGCAAACTTTCCAGAAGGTGATTGATCTGGCTTATGAGCACTGGCTATGATATTACATACATGCAGCCAGCGTAAACACCTAGAAAAAGCGAAAGAGGCGTACGAATTATCAAGCGTAACTAAATATGACCATCACCACGACCTCATCTGAGTTGAAACTTACACCATCCCCAAGTACTGTTCATCCTGTGCATCAGCTGCCCATTCACAGGCTTTTTGATATAAGCTGGCCAGTCCCCAACCATTGTAAAATTATCAGCTAACATGTAATAAATCTGGTATATTCACTCCAATGTACTAACCTATGTTGAAATGAACTTTGCTGACCTGAAACTGATCTCTAAAATTACCCTATGTATTTGTGTCACTTATGTCATAATATATTATTTGTAATTAAACACATTTCCCCAAATATGTAACTGTATATTTTTCAGCCTTCTGGCTGCCAGCTCTTTCAATAAACCGTTAATTATTATTATTTATTATTATTACATACATAATATACATACATACATACATACATACATACATACATACACACACACACACACACACACACACACACACACACACACACACACACATACATCATACCGAAGGTCAGACGTACCTAACGCTCTCCGGAGCAGCCAGGTCAACTGTTAAGTTGACGCCACCAACCCCCTGAACCTCCTCCCCACCCGGAATATCCAACAGTTCTCGCCAAGTTACAATTTGAGGAAAAGGAACTTGAACCGGTAAGCAGAGGTGAACAGTGGTGAACAGTGCTTAAGTCAGTGAGAACAACTCAACTTAATGACAGTCATTTAAGTTAACCTTCACACAGTGAGTCCCAGGTACCCAGTGATAACTTGGCCGTGAGACCCAAGCAACAACCAGCGATGTGTTAATCCGTCTACGATAGGAAGGCCTGGGACCACACCTCACTCATATAACACATCTGTGAGGGGTTACTACACCACGTCCAGGTTTCATAACACCATCTGTGAGGTTACTACGTGAGGCCTCTGCTTATTGTGAAGTTACTACCGTTGAGCCCTCATAACACCATCTGTGAGGAGTACTACACCGTCAGGTCCTCATTACCATCTGTGAGGAATTACTACACCATGTGAGGCCTATAACACCATCTGTGAGAATTACTACACCACGTTGTTCCCTCATAACACCATCTTGAGGATTACTACATGAGGCCTATGCTTCATCTGTGAGATTACTACGTCGTCTCTAACTTCATCTGGGGAAGATTTACTACACTACTGTGTTTGCTGTTATTTTAATAATCTGAATGTTTTCTGTATGTTTCGCTTTACCTTTCTCTGTTGAAGGCTTTTGTTAAATACCAATGTGTGTTAATAAGTCATTTGTGTCCAATGTATTTTTCAGCTTCGGGCTGCAGAACTTTCAATAAACAAGTAATAGTTATTATTATTATTATTGTATTTTATTATTATTGTTATTATTGTTGTTATTTATTACATACGCATTCTACGTGTGCCTTTGTTGAAAGTAATTTTTGTTTATTAAGCTTAAGCTTCTGCATATTTGCCTCAGGGTTACCTACATAATCGGCCGTGGTCAGTCAGTCGTCCAGTCAGTCAGTCGAAGTCGTCAGTCAGTGGTTCATATAAAACATGAGGGACAGTCTTTCAACACTGTATATGGCCTCGTACAACTGTCTTAAGACTACC
>NW_024751639.1:5000-12353 GCF_018991925.1 Homarus americanus
CGCAGGCAGCCGGTCAGGGATCGGCCCAAAGGCCTTCCCGGAGAGCCTGTTACAGCTGCCCGGGCGCCCCGTCACTTTCATTTTCGCCTTTGGGTTTAGTAGGCGGTGGCTTGCACATGTTAGACTCCTTGGTCGTGTTTCAAAGACAGGTCAGGGTGGATCACCGACCTTTGCACACCTTGAAACAAAACCGCCCGCCCGAAGCGTGACAAAGCTCTTCTCGGCGACCGTCGCAGAGGGCAGCTTGGGACACGGTGGTTCCCCCGTCATGTGAGTCTCCCCCCAGACGAGCTGAGAGAGAGTCGGCGGCGAGGTACCAGTCCGGCCGGGCCTTCGACGTCCCCGGCAACGGGTCGCGGTGACCTACTACGAGGCGAAATACGCCCGCCGACGCCAGCGTGAGTGGGGGCGCGCCCAAACATTTTTGGGTCGCTCAATTACAACACCCCACCCAGCCGACAGCCGACGAGCTGAATCCCCTCAGTTCGACCTTCGAGTTTCCACCCGTTTGGCTCTTAACGGTTTCACGTACTCTTGAACTCTCTCTTCAAAGTTCTTTTCAACTTTCCCTCACGGTACTTGTTCGCTATCGGTCTCGTGGTCATATTTAGCCTTAGATGGGGTTTACCACCTGCTTTGGGCTGCACTTTCAAGCAACCCGACTCTACAGAGAGGCCCTTTCCGACCGTCCCATCTGTACCCTCACGGGCGCCGCCATACGGGCCTGTCACCCTCCATGGGCAGTGGCCGCTTTCAAGCTTGACTTAGACGGTATGGGACGGCGTGCTGGACCCTCTGAAACGCAACACCCCTCGTGCCCGAAGACATCGAGGTTATGCGCTGGGCTTTTCCCGGTTCAGTCGCCCTTACTAAGGGAATCCCTGGTGGTTTCTTTTCCTCCGCTTATTAATATGCTTAAATTTGGCGGGTAGCTCTCTCCTACTACGAGGTCGATCGTGGTCTCATCATCCTTAGGGGGAACAAGTTCCCCAACCACGAAGCGGAAGACGCTCTGCCACCGACTTTCTTCACCACCGACATTACCAGGCAGGAAGGTTTGAGGGGCTTGTCGCGGGGGTACCAGCGGCCATGGCGCCGGCACTCCCACCCCTGACTCCGTTCCTTCTCATTGAGTGGTAAATAGCCAATAGGAAAAGTGTTCCAGCAGAACATCTCTCGCAGAGTCATATACACACACAGTTTTAATGCATATACGCTCGTGTTCCGCCCTTACTCGGCCGCACCTTTGCCGCTTAAACTTTGACCTCTTTCCCCGTTCCCGCATGCCACAGCAGTGGCACTTGTTTATCCGGAGAAAGAGGGCGAGAGTCGCAGTATTAATTGGCGTGAGCGGCCTTTCCGGCTGCAGAACTAGTGCTCTATCCCGGCGAGCGCCGTTATGAGGCGCAACACCGTCTTTAACGCGTTTAGAGAGAACTCCCCCTGCCTCCCTCCCAGTCATGAGATAGACGTGGACTCGTGGCGAACTCTCAAAGAGAACGCCCGCACCGCGTCTGACCGTGGGAGAGGGTGGAGGAGCGCGTGAGGAAGAGCACGGCGTCACCCAAGCATTCTCATCTCTCTGCCTGCACCACTACATGGTAGACTGCGGGCCCAGGCGCACTCATCAATTTAGGTTCCACTGCAATGCATGCCAAGCACTCTTTTCGAGGTGATAGACGAAATTCCAGCGGGGCTTACTTAAAAGATATCCGACCCGGTTTCGTTTCCTCTTCGTGGGATGGAGTGCCTCTTAGAACATGTGCAGCATCAGCCATGAGCGGCCGACGGCCATTCGTGTCTCTGTGGACAGCAGGCAAAAGAGCGCCGCCTCCAGTTATTTGCGAGGCGCTGTATGTCGCTTTGTTGTGATTTGAATGTGATGGCATAGTCCATGGACTTGCTAGTGATAAAAACTGCTTGTTTTTTAAGGCACGCCTCGTAGCAGGCGGTCGCTTAAGGCGGAGCTGGTTGGAGTTACCCTCGTCAGCCGAGACGGTCAGCGAGTACCGAACTTCGCCTTGACCCGATGGATGTATATTTCCGACCCTCGTGAAAGTGGCAAGCTCCTCAGCGCCGCCGCGCCAATATCGCGTTCAACGTCGTGTATCTGGTATTCTGCGTTCTATGCGACCGCGGTTATGCGATTCTTCATCGACCCACGAGCCGAGTGATCCCCCGTTAAGAGTTGTGTATTTGCCATTTGGTCTTTTTGCGACTAACCATCACAGGTCGAGTCTCAATGAAAGGGTTTGACAGACATAGCCCAAGTTTGTGGTTGGGTTTGGCCGGACGGCTTGTTGTTGTTTTTTGACACTTGAATTTCACTCTTTTTGGGTCAAGAGGCTTATTCGCCGGTAGTAAGGAACGGACGGGCAGCCGTCCAAAGCCCCGTCCGTCCTCCTCCTCCGGTCTTCGCGCTCTCGCCCGAGTGTGGTCCACCTACAGCGTGGTGGTACCTATTTTTGGTGCGGGGCCCGGGATTGTCCTCTTTCGCTGCTGGAGTTGCCAGAGCAGAGCCCGAGACCGCCCAAATCAGGAGAGTAGTAGTAGTAGTTTTAAGAGCGCCCCGTTCTCTTTCTCTCTGTTAATGATCCTTCCGCAGGTTCACCTACGGAAACCTTGTTATGACTTTTACTTCCTCTAAATGATCAAGTTTGTACATCTTTCCATCACCTCGAGGCGACGACCCCAGAAAACCCTCGCGGGCAACGGGGCCGACAATCCAAGAGCGCCAGTCCGAAGGCCTCACTAAATCATTCAATCGGTAGTAGCGACGGGTGGTGTGTACAAAGGGCAGGGACGTAGTCAGCGCAAGCTGATGACTTGCACTTACTGGGAATTCCTCATTCATGGGAAACAATTGCAAGCCCCAATCCCTATCAAGAAAGGCTTTGAACGGGTTACGCTCCTCTCAGGAAAACTCATTGATCCCTTCAGTGTAGCGTGCATTCCCGGGGTATCTAAGGGCATCACAGACCTGTTATTGCTCAATCTCGTGCGGCTAGAATTGCCGCTTATCCCTCTAAGAAGTTGCGAACTGGACACCATTTTCTGGAGATCCGTCGACTACTTAGTAGGCCAGAGTCTCGTTCGTTATCGGAATTAACCAGACAAATCGCTCCACCAACTAAGAACGGCCATGCACCACCACCCACCGAATCGAGAAAGAGCTCTCAATCTGTCAATCCTTCCGGTGTCTGGGCCTGGTGAGGTTTCCCGTGTTGAGTCAAATTAAGCCGCAGGCTCCACTCCTGGTGGTGCCCTTCCGTCAATTCCTTTAAGTTTCAGCTTTGCAACCATACTTCCCCGGAACCCAAAGACTTTGGTTTCCCGGAAGCTGCCCGCCGGGTCATGGGAATAACGCCGGCGGATCGCCTGGTTAGCGCCGTTTATGGTTAGAACTAGGGCGGTATCGATGCTTCTTCAGACCTCTAACTTTCGTTCTTGATTAATAGAAAACATCCTTGGCAAATGCTTTTCGCAATGGTTCGTCTTGCGACGGTCCAAAATTTTACCTCTAGCGTCATAATACAGGAATACCCCCGCCTGTTCCGATTAGTCATGCCTCTGGTTCCAAAGCCAACAAAATAGAACGAGGTCCCTGTTCCATTATTCATACATCACCATTCCGGGCCCATTCAAATAGCCTGCTCTGAGCACTCTAATTTTTTCCGTAAACTCTCCGGCCCTCCAGGACACTCGACAAAGAGCATCGTCTTGAGCCAGCTGAAGCTGACTGTTAGGGCGTGGTGCTGCAGGCGGTGCACCGTCAGTCGGAACTGAGATCAACTTCTGAGCTTTTTAACGCAGCTTAACTGTACACGCTATTGGGCTGGAGATTACGCGGCTGCTGGCACCAGACTTGCCCTCCAATGGATACTCGTTAAAGGATTTAAAGTGTACTCATTCCGATTGCGAGGCCTCGGATGAGACTCACATCGTTATTTTTCGTCACTACCTCCCCGTGCCGGGAGTGGGTAATTTGCGTGCCTGCTGCCTTCCTTAGATGTGGTAGCCGTTTCTCGGGCTCCCTCTCCGGAATCGAACCCTGATTCCCCGTTACCCGTTATAGCCATTGTAGGCGCATAACCTACAATCGAAAGCTGATAAGGCAGACACTTGAAAGAAGCGGCGCCGGTGCGGAGACCGTGCGCTCAGCCCGAAGTTATTCAGATTCACCACAGGTGGGTTACGGACCGGGGCCCGACCAGTTTTGAACTAATAAAAGCGCTCTTCCCTTGCGGTCAGAGACCAATTGCATGTATTAGCTCTAGAATTGCCACAGTTATCCAAGTAAGTGGGTTTACAGATCCAATGAAACATAGCTGATTTAATGAGCCATTCGCGGTTTCGCCTTAAATCGGCTTGTGCTTACACATGCATGGCTTAATCTTTGAGACAAGCATATGACTACTGGCAGGATCAACCAGGTAGCTGCTGCTGTTGGCGGCGCCTATCACGGCGGCCAAAATAGTGAGATTGAGAGAGAGGCAGAAGACATTGGGCGAGGGACCGCACGTTGGCCTTAGAGAAATAGCAAACCAGATGATCAGATCTAACTGCACCTTCTCTTGCTATCCTCGGCGCCGGCAGCGCCACCGTGTGTGCCAATCTCCTCCCTTATCCGCTCCTCTTTGCCCCAGCTCCAGCGAGGCAGCCGACATTGGGCGAGGGACCGCACGTTGGCGAATCTCCTCCCTTATCCGCTCCTCTTCTCTTTGCCCCAGCGAGGCAGAAGACATTGGGCGAGGGACCGCACGTTGGCCTTAGAGAAATAGCAAACCAGATGATCAGATCAACCTGCACCTTCTCTCGCTATCCTCGGCGCCGGCAGCGCCACCGTGTGTGCCAATCTCCTCCCTTATCCTCTCCTCTTCTCTTTGCCCCAGCGAGGCAGCCGACATTGGGCGAGGGACCGCACGTTGGCCTTAGAGAAATAGCAAACCAGATGATCAGATCAAACTGCACCTTCTCTTGCTATCCTCGGCGCCGGCAGCGCCACCGTGTGTGCCAATCTCCTCCCTTATCCGCTCCTCTCCTCTTTACCCAGCTCCAGCGAGGCAGCCGACAGTGGGCGAGGGACCGCACGTTGGCCAATCTCCTCCCTTATCCGCTCCTCTTCTCTTCTCTTTGCCCCAGCGAGGCATAAGACATTGGGCGAGGGACCGCACATTGGCCCATCTCCTCCTCTCTCTCTCTTTCTCTTACTGTTTGTGGGGACGTGGGCTCATGAGCGCCATCGTCGCCCAATATTGGTTAGGTTGTGTATTTCACTGGTGGGGCCATATATGCCGTTGTTAGGTGATGGGGTAACCGTATGCCTTTATTAAGTTTGCTGCTAAAACCTCTTTTGTATCTCGGCTCCCCAGACTGCGCCCTGGTCGTGGCTGAACCACCAGGCACGTTATACCTATGCACATTGGTGGCATTTAACGCTGATGGAATAATTGCAATGAATCTCGGTCAAAGACGGTTGGGCGCTGCTGCGTGAAGAGCCGGCACAAGCCAGCGAGCAGGGGTATCAATAGCAGAATCCGCTAAGTTGAGCGACGAGCAGAAGACCCCGTTCGAATGAAAAGGCACAGCTCTCTCTGTGACCGGAAACTGGTAGGGTGGCGACGTGTGCGCCGAGAGAGAGAGAGAAGACGGGTAAATAATGTCCAAGCAGGAAGAAGCCTGTAGCAGTGTAATTGATGGCGCGAGCCTACTCGCCTGGCCCACTCACCATATTCCTCTGATCAATGAAGACTAAAATCTCTCTCTCTCCTGCTCCAGCCATTGCAGGGCAGGGAAGCGACGGCAATTTTGGTTGTTGTTTTTGAATGCCGCGCTTTGCTTCGCAGAGGCGCCGAAGCGCTCCGCTGGGGGGCGGAAGATATTTCACACCGAATATGTATGTGAAGGCACCCTCTCCCCTTAATATAGTGAAATAGTGCAATCCAGCATACAAGGTCGGACGATAGGACATTCACCGTACCGCACCTCGAGAGTGGATGTTGGGTAAGGTTAAAACCGGACTGTTCGCAGACAGCCGAATAACCCGGTTCCGGACTAATTGGTGGATGCAACATCATGATGATGCTGCTGCTGTCGCGGAAACCGCAGTGGCGACGTGAGAGAGTAATAATGTTCAATAGGGAGAGCGACCTGGCTAGTGTAATTGATAGATCGCGAGCCTACTCGCCATTAGCCCGCTCCACTGCCATTCCTCTGACCCAATGAGACTATTCTCTCTCTGGCTCTCCTTCTGCTCCAGCCATTGCAGGGCAGGGAGAGGAAATCGACGGCAATTTTGTTTGTTGTTTTTGAATGCCGCGTTTTGCTTCGCAGAGGCGCCGAAGCGCTCCGCTGGGGGGCGGAAGATATTTCACATCGAATATGTGTGTGAAGGCACCCTCTCCCCTTAATATAGTGAAATAGTGCAATCCAGCATACAAGAGCGGACGATAGGACAGTCACCGTACCGCACCTCGAGAGTGGAAGTTGTTTGATCGTTTGTTAGGCAAGGTTAAAACCCGACTGTTCGCGAACAGCCGAATAACCCAGTTCCGGACTTACAATAGACGCAACATCATGATGCTGCTGCTGTCGCGGAAACCGTGGTGGCGACGTGTGCGCCGAGAGAGTAATAATGTTCAATTGGGAGACAGACCTGGCTAGTGAAATTCATAGATCGCGCTCCACTGCCATTCCTCTGACCCCATGAGACTATTTTCTCTCTCTCTTCTTCTTCTGCTGCTGCTGCTCCAGCCATTGCAGGGCAGGGAAGGGAAGCGGCAGCAACTTTGGTTGTTGTTTTGAATGCCAGCGCTTTGCTGTAGGCGCCAGCGCTCCGGCAGAGGCGGAAGATATTCCACACCAGATAGGTGTGTGAAACCTCCTCTCCCTTAATATAGTGAAATAGTGCAGTCAGCATACCAGAGCGGACGATAGGACGGTCACGTCACCGCACCTCGAGTGAAGTTGTTTGATCAAACATTTGGGCGGACAAAAGCCGACTGTTCGTGAACAGCCGGTAACCAGTTCACGGACTACAATATGGGCAACATCATTCTTTATCGCGGAAACCGTCAAGGTAACGGCGTGTATGATATAATAATTCGAATTGGGAGACAGACCTGGCTAGTGAAATTCATAGATCGCGCTCCACTGCCATTCCTCTGACCCCATGAGACTATTTTCTCTCTCTCTCTCTTCTTCTTCTGCTGCTGCTGCTGCTCCAGCCATTGCAGGGCAGGGAAGGGAAAGCGACGGCAACTTTGGTTGTTGTTTTTGAATGCCGCGCTTTGCTTCGCAGAGGCGCCGAAGCGCTCCGCTGGGGGGCGGAAGATATTCCACCCCGAATAGGTG
>NW_024751640.1:0-11141 GCF_018991925.1 Homarus americanus
TGGAAAAATTTTAAGTTCAAGACTTATAAGCCTTTTTAACACAACATGGAAAACTAACTATAGACAACATGGATTTATGCCCAATAGAAATACCCTAACTGCAATAGCTACAATAACGGAAATAATTGCAATAGAAAAAAGCAAGGGTAACCAGATCAATATAATTTTAAGGGATGTTTCTAAGGCCTTTGATAAGGTTTGGCATTTAGGCTTAAAATATAAAATATTAAAACTGGGACTTAATGAATACTTGCTAAGAATATTGTGTAACTATTTAGATGGTAGGAGAGCACAAATTCAAATTGGAAACTTTTTGGGAACTATGTTTAATCTTGAGAGTGGAGTACCTCAAGGAGGATGCCTTTCTCCAACACTAATATACAATTTATACTTCAGACACACCTCAACCTACCCCCTTTAGCGAATATGTAATGTTTGCTGATGATATTACTCAAATAGTATCATACCCAGGAAAATCAACCCAATTTATGGCACTCTACACGGTAAGAGCGATAAAAAACATAAATGATTTTGAGAAAAAATGGAAAATCAGGACAAATACGAACAAATTCAAGATAATACCAATAGCCAAGATTAAAACAAGTCCAGTAATAGTCGACCAGGAACTATACCCATACGACACTGAAGGCAGGATGCTTGGATTAAAACTAACAAAAAGAGGATATATAACATGCTTAAAAGATAAAGAACGACAGGCAAGAATAAGATTATCAAAAATAAAACGCTTTAAGAACCTTAGCATTAATAACAAAAGAAAGATTTATATTGCCCTTGTCAAATCAATTATGGACTACCCACTAAGTTGTGTCATGCAGAGGCGAATTTTTTTTGAGTTTGAAAAATCGGCCCATGGTATTAATGATGTAGTTCTATGTGCAGAATCATGTGATATCTTCAGATTTGAAAAGTTTTCATTTTTTGCTAGGTAAATTTAGCAGAAATCTTATGAAAATTTGTTATTCCACCTTTTTACCAACACCACTAAAATAGCTTATTTAAATCAAAAGTAAATATATCAGAGTTAATTTATTAGGATGAAAATGATCCAGAATAATTAAAACGAATGATCTTGACACATTTATTAGAATTAAATATTCCCTTTAGAAAACAAAATCATCAAATACAAAAACCGGTTATACTACTACGACCCGGTGTTGCTGCACACCATAGAGAACATGTCTTTCTTGCTTCTGTTTCTACTCATCACCTCCCTGCTGACCACCTGAGCTTGGATGTAGCCTTCCCTCCTCTCCTGGCTGTACACGTGACTGCTGGCCTCGCTCACTTGCTGTACACAACGCTCTATACTCTGGGTGTGCGAGGGCCAGGCAGGGACATGCATGGGATTGTCCAGGAAAGCTCTGACTTGAACATTGGTGAGGCTGCAGGTAAGAGGGGGCTCACTGCCAGCCTGGATGTTATCCAGATCTATGAGATCAGTGAGGGTCTTGGCACCTAGATTGACTTCAGGGTCTTCCTGACCCTGAAGAATCGTCATAACCAGTTCGTCATGCCCCCAGAATCCTCTCGCAAGTCTCATATCCAAGATCTTTTGACTGCCTCTTCTCCTCCTCATCCTTACTGCAGAGGCATTGTCTGCCAGAACTGCCTCGAGATGAGCATACCGGGAAAGATCTCCTCACAGTCTGCTCCCACCAATCTAGACAACCTTCCTTGGCTGACTCCTCAGGGCTCAAGCTGGAGAGAGGCAGCCACCTCCGGACAGCGGAGGTGATGACTTGAGCAGTGCCCAGACCAATTTGGCAAATGAACACTCACGATAAGATTGGACAATAAGTCTCAGGTTGTGAAGCTGGTTCCCTTTCAGTTTATGATGAGCGACCCAAATTCTGCAGAACCTGAGAGCCGTTGTGAGCCACCTAGAATGTGAGACTGGACCTATCTGCAGGTAAACAAGTCTATCAGGCATGACCCCAGTTTTGATGGCACTGCAAATCATGTAACCATAGTACTGGTCAGTACTCAGGTCGTCAATGACAGTATGTGCAAGCTCAACGAGTGGAGGGCCAACTGTGATTTTTTCAAAGCTCGGATTTATTTCTAACTCAGGGGCAGAGTCCAGCATCTTGCCAAGAGGACCAGACCATCTGTTGTTTGAAAGAGTCTTGCCATCCTGCTCCTGGATCAGATGTCTGAGTGGCAACTCGTTGGTGTGGAGGTCACAAACAATCCAGACCAGCTTCCTCCCAATCTTCCGCTCTATCCACTGTATGACCCCCCTTGCCACCCTGTGTTCGTGTTGGTGCTGTCCCCTCCAATGGCCTGCAGGGTCTGGTCTACGTTCCTCTCTCTGAGCCAGCTCACAATGTTATCTGCCACTATCTCAGCTGGTTTCCTGATGTCATCTTTCTCTGGAGTGAAATGCAACAAATACTTCCCTCCTGGTTCACTGCAGCAGGAGTAGTGTTCCTCCTTCACCGCCAGCAGGGAACAACTTGTCAGAATCTCCAACTTTCATGAACACTTTAGTGTCATCCCTTCTCCCATCAAAGAACAAACAATTGATTCCATTTCTCTTATCCCCTTATCAAACTCCTCTTCTAGGTTACTGACAAGTTTCTCTTGAGCTCTCCTTACTTTGTTATGATCTATCACCAGGTGAACATCATCAGGTGTTATCAAACCACCGTCAATCCAGGCAGCTGTTGCTATCTCTGCAGTTTCTCTGAGACCAGTGTGGTGTCGCATGCTGGCCAGAGCTATGCTCGGGATATCTTTCCTATTTCGAATGTTATGCCTGGAAGGTTTGGGATCATTATTTTCTGGGTTAGGGACAGTCACCATTCTCCTGGTCAGCACTCGGATCAGCCATGGGGAAGTCATTAAACTCTGAATCAGCTTGACTTCAATCATCGGCCTTTTTTACCTCACCCTGGGCCTTCTCAAGTCTCTTTTCCTCGGCAACTCTTCTCCTCTTCTGTCTCTCTGTGGCAGCCTCCTGTCTCTTGGACTCCAGAATATCTTGGCTAGAAATCATGAGAGCCCCTATACTGCCAGTCTTCTCTCTCTGTGCTTTGACAAATGCCAGTTCGATCACAGGAATCTTCAGTTCACGCTTGCAAATACAGGAGATGTGGGCCTCGGATTTACAGTCACGATCGCATCCAAACTCAGGACAGAGAACAATTAGGCACTTACAAGTAATTATGTCAAATAACTGGTCCAGTTGCTTGGCAAAGCTGTCCTTAACTGCAAGTTTTCCTCTGCCTTTTCCCAACTGGCTAGCAGTCTCTCACTAACCTTCTTCTCACTTGTTATGACTGGAGGCTTGAACTGAGCGTTAGCCAGAGTGTACTGTGCCAAGACAGCTTTGGTCATATCACTGGCAATGTCTTTGTTTGTGTAAGTTCTTTGCCCTTTCACTGATTTGCCTGATTAAAACACCGTATCTCATCTCAATGTAGTGGCAACCTGACTTCAGGAGCCTTCCCAGACCCAAGATAGTGACTGAGATGGTTGGATTTCTTGGTTCCTCGTCCTGACACACACAAGCAGCTATCAAAATATTATCAACTTATAAATGCATCAGAATCTGAAACAGAAAACATTGTTAGTTGGTTGTTAAAGAATGAAGTCAGAAAGCAATGTTCACTATTTAATTGTAATGCACTAATGCAGCTGTACTGTTAGATTTTCTGATAAATTTCACGCTAAAATTTACTCCAGCAAAAGGTTGCAAAATATTGAAACTGAAATTATTTTCTGGTTTATATATTACTCAAAATCTACTACTTCAAAACGTGATGGGCCACATAGTTTTAGCTGATCTTCCTCCCATGACACACCCTACTACCCACCTATCCCATTGAACACCCTTAGTAAAACGTGCATTAAAAGGTTACAAACAGTACAAAATATAGCCCTTAGATTTATATATAACATAAAATATACAGACCACATCAGTAATGAACAGCTACACAAGAGAGCAAATCTCTTAGCAATCAATGTAGATATACACAACAAAGCTGTAAATATTTGGAAAAAAGTGACTGAACTTAACACAGAAACATATCAAAACTGGATAAATAATATAGACAACGAAGAATTCCAAGAACACAGTTGGTTTAAATCAGCCAGGAAGAAAGTAATTGAACCATCTCCTGCCCCAATATACTGTACATATAAAACATTAATAGAGAGAATAAAAGATGAGAGTGACCTACCAGCTCCACAAGAACCTGGCAGGCCTCTCCATACAGTGTACCTTTAGACTAACATAACTAATATTTAACATTTAACATTTAACATTGAACTAACATCTTAGCCAAAAAAAAATGTGACTACCCTCCCAGCTACACAAGGACCTGGGCGGGCTCACTAACTCCGAAAAAAAAAATAATAATAATAATAATAATGTGATTACCCTCCCAGCTACATCAGCTAGGAAGAAGTAATTGAACCACCTCCTGCCCCAATATACACATTTACACATAAAACATTACTAGAGGAATAAAGATGAGAGTGACCAACCAGCTCCACTAAGAACCTGGCAGGCCTCTCCATACAGTGTACCCTTAGACTAACACAACTAACACTTAACTAACACCTCAAAAAAAAAATGTGACTACCCTCCCAGTTACACAAGGACCTGGGCGGGCTCACTAACTCCAACAATAATAAAAATAATAATAATAAGCAGCATTATATAAATAAACCAATATTATTACAAAGGTCTGACGACCCAAGGGAGCAGAACAAAGATAAAACACCAATAAGAAAGATGAAGCGATCTGGTTGAGCCCAGATTCTTTCTACTCCTACTGTATTTCAGTTTCACCACTTTTCCTTCAACTCCTAATAATCTTCGTTCACCTCTTAACTAAAGACTTCGTACTCGTACTCGACCTCTCTCTTCTTCTAGCTACTGCCGCGGCAAGCAACACCACCTCCTCCGCTGCTGCCTGGCGGCCCTCGCTCCCGCCGGCGAGCATGGCGACCCACAAGCTGTCCTCCTCTGGGTGACCGGATAAAACCCCAGTCTCATATATAAAATATAAAATAAAACACTTTTATGTTTTGTTTAGGTTATATTAGTGTTGATAAATGACAACCCCGTTGGGGTTTTGTCATGGAACCCCTCCTCTGAGCATCCTCACCAACCAGCTCTCTCTACTCAACGCTTGTAACCATGCTGCATTATACATCCAATACATGTTAACAGAGAGGACATTGTGAGTTTCCTTTCTCCATCCCATCCTGAGTGTGAACCCAAACAACTCGTACCCCACAGTATATTCTTTCCTTGTGGTTATCAGCATATATATATATATATATATATATATATATATATATATATATATATATATATATATATATATATATATATATATATATATATATATATATATATATATATATATATATATATATATATATATATATATATATATATATATATATATATATATATATATATATATACTGTATATATATATATATATATGCAGTATATCTTGATAAAATCACACGGGAAGAGGGAAACAACGCAGCACCTTAGCTTTCGTCTTTATTCAAGTCATCTTCAGAGGCAACTGGATTACATGGACAGAGAGAGGCTTAAATATACAGGGTGACCTTAAAAACATGAGGTCAGGTCATAATGATGTCATCCACTAATCCCCAAACCAACACACACGTAGAGGAGCTTAAGAGAAAGGGGGTGACCTTGGGCCACTGACAAATAAATTTATGTAACATATTATTAGTTTTGAACTGACTGTAGTGGATTTCTCCCCTACAAACGCTGCTTGTCGCTGAGTAGCCGACCCCACCAATTCCCCAGTGTATGCCTAGTGGTCTAGGTCAACCAGCGCCGCCATACATCACGGAGCGGGGGTCAACTACTAAGCCACGCCTACCCCCGCTATTTAAGACCTGACCTCGTGGTGACCTGTCTCTTTCTACCTACACCAACCAGCCAGCAACACCTCATCCTCCTCCGCCGCTGCCCGGCGGCCCTCGCTCCTCTTCCACCTGCCTGGCGGTCCTCGCTCCCGCCGGCGAGCATGGCGACCCACAAGCTGGTCCTCCTCTGAGCATCCTCACCAAACAGCTCTCTCTACATCACGCTTGTAACCATGCTGCCTTCCCAGCACCAAGCTGCATTGTACATCCAATACAACATGTATGTAGCGCATACGCCCTCCTAACCGCGACCCCTGCCTGAACCGCCAACCTGACGACCCGAACTACGACAGGCTCCGCACAGAGAAAGCGGACCAGTTACGCGCCTTCAATGAAGCCCTGAAAAGCAGGAACACTGCCACCACCTCCAACAACTCCCCCACCACTGCTACCGCCACTGAGGACGACAACTGGACGAAGGTAGAAATAAAAAACGCCGACGTGCTTCTTCGGGAAACGAATGCCGTCAAGCAGCCCAAAAGGCACCCATCACCACCACCAGCTCACCTCCAACGACACTGCCAATATTCCGGATCGCGAAAACGGACACAAAAACGACATATGCCGCCATCACAGAGATAGAAAAGCAAAATCCACTGGCCAAGTTCTCAGTCCGGCCCAACCTAAAGGGGGAGATGATTATTCACCCCAAAGACAAGGACTCCGCCACCACCCTCGACACTTACCTGCAAAACACCACCACCGTTGCATCAACCAAGCTAGACCCCGCCCAGAAGCTGATGAAGTCGGTAGTCCTCCGGTACCCAAAGGAACTACCCCTCGAACCCCTGGAGAACCACCCGAAGATCTTAAAAGCCGAGAGATGCTCTCCTCTGTCCGACAAGACAGCCACCACAAAACAAGTGCTCATAACGTACTACGGTTCACCCCCCTGCACCATAGACCTCAAAACCTGGGGGATCTACGAAGTGAGGCCCTTCGTCCCAGAGCCCCTGCGGTGCTTCAGATGCCAGAAATACGGGCACCATCAGACAAGGTGCACGTACAAGGAAATCTGCGCAGTCTGAGCACAGAAGCACGGCACACACTCCTGCCTCACCAAGCTGAAAAATGGAGAAAAAATTGCCCCCAAGTGTGCCAACTGCGGGGGCAAACACCACGCCTGGAACCCTGGATGCTCCGAGAGGACAAAGAGGGTCCAGGCAAACCGGCCAGCTGCAAGACCGGCCCCCACCGCCTGCACACCAGCCCCACCAAGTACCTTCGTGTGGGGAACCCAAAGGCCAAGACAACAAAGCCAACCTCCTCAGCCGGTCAACACCCAAAGTGCAGCCCAGTTTCCTGTCCTCACTACAGCCACACCTCAGCCACCCAAGCAGCAGACAACGACAACCACGAAAAATACAAAAGAAGCACACACCAAGGCACCAGAAGGAATGATACACGTATCAGACCTAGCTAAGGTACTGACAACCTTCGCGGTGGGCCAATCCGGACTACTGGGCCACAAGATCCAACCCACACAGCTCCAAATACTCATGGGGAGCGTCCTCGGGCAAGTCGCCACAGCTCCAGCCACCTCAGTGGAGGAAGCCACGCCGGTCCGCACACGAGTGACAGCCGAGGTACACTCTACACCGAAGAAGGCCACCAGAGAACCCAAGATACCGACAGCTCCCAGAAAGAAATTGGTCGTTTCAACTCCCCTGAACCGAACCACGGCCCTGAAGGCAAAAACCACAGAACACGAAGATATGAACCTGATCCAGTTGGAATCGAACTTGGACATCTCCATCGAGGACCACCAGAAGTCCCCGATGAAACAGTGGTGGAAAACATCAGCACCCTGAACATCTTAACATGGAATGCTCAGGGCATCAAAAACAAGAAACACCTCCTACAAGAAGCAGCAGCCAAGGACAAGCTTGACATCATACTGCTACAAGAAACACTTCTACAAGAACACCACTGTTTCAAATTCAGTGGTTACAAGACATACAGGAGGCATTTCACGCAGGCGTCAACAAGAGGATGTATGATCCTGGTCAAGTCAAGCATACCCTCCTCCGAGGTCACGCACCAATTTCCATGTGGGGAAAACATCGAGACACAGGCCGTCAAAGTAACCCTCCAAGAACGGGAATTAACTGTTCACAACATCTACAAGAACCCAAGGGGCTCACTGGAGGTGACTCAATTATTTGCTTTGGCCGCTGACCACGCCACACTCATAGGAGGGGATTTCAACGCACATCATCCCTTCCTAAGCTCGGTAAGCCCCACAAATGAAGACGGCCTACACCTATACACCACCTTTCAAGATACACCCGAGATCTGCCTCCTGAACACCGGAGAGCCCACCCACACTAGGGGAGGAAGGCTAGATCAAACCTTCGTCTCCAGTGCACTACAGCCTTCGGCCTCCTGGCAGCTACACATCACGCTGACCAGCGACCACTTCGCCACCCTAACAACGCTGAAGGTGAACAAACTCCCCACTCCACCCTCGCCGAGATGGAGATACAATACCCAAAAGGCAGACTGGGGACTCTTTAAGAAACACCTGGCTAAGTGGCGCGGAAAATCACAGCCGGCCGGCGCAGCACCCGTGGACGAGACAACCCTCCACCAACAATTGGTCAAGGCGTTTCATCAAGCGGCAGAAGAGGCTATCCCAAAAACAAAACCCACATCAAGACAGTACAATGATTACTGGTACTACTGTCCCAGGGTGAAAGAACTCAACCACAGAGTGAACATGGCCCGAAGAAACTACAGGAGACATCCCACGGCAACAAACAGACATCTCCTGCAAGTCATAGTTAAGGATACCAGGGAAGAGAAGGAAGAAATAAAAAACGTAAGCTGGCTCAAGTGGTGCTCCGAACTGAACGAGCACACCTCCCTTGGCAAGATGTGGGCCCAGATCCGAAGGGCATCTGGGAAGGCAACACCACCACCACCAACCCATCCTAACCCAGAAGGGGAAACCGAGAGACTTGCAAAACTGTTTTCTGACCGAGCAGCAACGAAAAACCTCCCGAGACAGGCGGAGGAGACACAACGGCGTCTGCGACAGGTCAGACTGCAGATGATCGAAGAGGCCTGCAACAGTGAAGATGACACTGACAGACCTTTCAACCAGCAAGAACTCCAGAAGTCGCTAAAACGAAGCAAGGACACAGCACCAGGGGCCGACAGGATAACCTACTCCATGCTTTCCCATGCCGGTACAGCCGGACACGAGGCTCTGCTACAAGCCATCAATGCTTCGTGGACAGCACAAAGACTCCCACCGGAATGGAAGAAGGCAGATATACAGCCCATTCCGAAGCCCAGAGAACCAGACAAACCGAGGCCCATCTCCCTTCTCAGCTGCATAGCGAAGACGGGAGAAAGAATGGCTCTCAACCGACTCAAGTGGAAAGTAGGCAGCCCACACCCTCACATCTTTGCTTACACCGAGAACACCGGCACAGGCAACAACATCGCCGAGATACTCAGCACAGTGGACTACAAACCAGCTCTGGTGGTCTTCCTCGACCTGGAAAAGGCCTTCGAACTAGCAAATCCACTGGCCATTACAACGACGCTCGCTGAAAAAGGCGTCAAAGGAAGGTTGCTGGGGTGGATCCAGAACTACCTCACACAGAGAGAAGCAAGAGTACGCTTTCAGGGAGCAACCTCAAGCTACAGGGTCCATGAAAACGGAACCCCACAAGGAGGCATCCTCAGTCCAATGCTGTTCAATGTCCTGATGGAAAATCTAGTCAAACTTCTTTTCAGACAAACAGCCAAGCTCCTATGCTATGCAGACGACTTACAGCTTATAGTAAGAGGATCAAACAGACTAGCCAACACGCAACACGCACTCCAACTTATAGAAGAGGAGTGCAACAGACTTGGACTCAAGATAAATCCAGCCAAGTCGAAAGCGATGGCCATCTGCACAGACACACCAGACAAGATGCTCTCCATACAAAACACGCCGGTAGTCTGGACCAACACCCACCAGTGTCTTGGAATCTGGTTTGACCAGAAACTCACCTTCAAGCCGCAACTCGAGTATCTCAGGCACAGGACGAAGAGCAGACACAATATAATGAGGTCGCTCACCAGCACAACCGCAGGAGCAAACCTTCATGTGCTCAAAGCCTACTACACGGCCGCCATCAGATCGCTGGTAGATTACAGTGCTCCAGCACTCATTGGACTGAGAGAAGACCAAATATCCAAGCTAGAAGTCATCCAAAATAATGCTCTCAGGACCATGCTCGGAGCACCCATGTGGACCAGAATTTGCAATTTGCAAATGGAAACCGAACTACCACCCCTGGCAGTACGAGTCAAGCAGGTGACAGCCGGTCTCCTCGCCAAAATCTGTAGATCAGATAAGCCCACAGTTGCCAAAATTCGAATCAGGCCTCCCTCCACCTCGACCACAGAGTGCGAGGGGCCACCTGGTCGCACGAGGCAAGCGAGGTCATCCGACACCTGCAAGCAGAAACACTCGTCAAGAACAACCAAGACACACGAGACAATGGTTACGTTGTTCCTCCACCATGGAGCCCTCCACCAGCCACATTCAAAATTACTGACCTAGGCGATAGTAAAGCCAACCTCCAGAAGGAGGACCTCAAAAAAATAGCTCTCGAAGCCATAGCCACCGAGACACCGGCTGATGCAGCATCATACTTCACAGACGGCTCGGTGGACCCAAAACATCATAGATCCGGAGCGGCCTTCTACACCCAAGGTCAGACCCTCCGATGGAGACTTTCCAATGACTGCTCCACCCTACAAACAGAGCTGGTAGCAATCTCAAAGGCCCTACAACACGCTGCAACACAACACAACAAGTCCATCATAATTCACACGGACTCGAAATCGGCCATGCAGGCGCTGCAACACAGTCAACCAAGAGACAACGTCCACATCATTACCTCGATCCTCGCACAGCTACAGGAATTCCAAAGCCAAAACCGCCCAGTCGTCTTACACTGGATTCCCAGTCATGTAGGGATCGGAGGAAATGACGTGGCAGACGAAGCAGCCAAGGCAGCTACACGTTCTAGTAGCGTACACCTCAGAAAGACTAGCAAGCTCCACATCAAAAAGAGCTTCCTTCACGCATTCAACGCTGGTTCCCAATCAGCCAAATGGTACCTGGTGGCTACAAAAGGGGAACCACCTTTCGCTGACAAGAAAACTCCAAGACAAACCCAAGTCAGCCT
>NW_024751641.1:0-35149 GCF_018991925.1 Homarus americanus
CTTTGTTATACTCGACCAGGGGCCTTTGTTATACTCGATTTGAAAACTTTGTTATACTCGACCAAGATACATTGTTGTACTCGATCAGGGGGCTTTGTTATATTCCACCTGGGACTTTGTTATACTCGATCAGGCGATATGTTATACTCGATCAGGGGACTTTGTTATACTCGACGAGAAGACTTTGTTATACTCGACGAGAAGACTTTGTTATACTCGATCAAGGGACTTTCTTATACTCGACCAGGGGACTTTTATATACTTGACCAATGGACTTTGTTATACTCAATGAGGGGCCATTGTTATACTCGATCAGGGGACTTTGTTATACTCGACCAGGGGACTTTGTTATAGGCGATCAGGGGACTTTTTTATACTCGACCAGAGGACTTTGTTAAACTTGATCAGGAGATATGTTATGCTCGATCAGGGGACTTTGTTATACTCAACCAGGGGACTTTCTTAACTCAAACAGGGGACTTTGTTGTACTCGATCAGGGGACTTTGTTATACGCGATTACTGGCCTTTGTTATACTCGATGAGGGGGCTTTGTTATACTCGATCAGGGGACTTTGATATACTCGACCAGGGGACTTTGTTATATTCGATCAGGGGACTTTGATATACTCGATGAGGAGACTTTTTTATACTTTATAAGGGGACTTTGTCATACTCGACCAGAGGCATTTGTTATACTCGATCGGGGGAGTTTGTTATACTCGTTCAGTGGACTTTCCTATATTTGACCAATGGACTTTGCTATACTCGATGAGGGGCCTTTGTTATACTCTATTAGGAGACTTTGTTATACTCGACCAGAGGACTTTGTTATACTCGATCAGGGGACTTTGTTATACTCGATCAGGGGACTTTTTTATACTCGACCAGAGAACTTTGTTACACTCGACCAGGGGACTTTTTTATACCTGACCAATGGACTTTGTTATACTCGATTAGGGGACTTTGTTACACTCGATCAGGGGACTTAGTTATACTCGGTTAAGGGGACTTTGTTATACTCCTCCAGGGGTCTTTGTTATAATCGATCAGGGGACTTTGTTATTCTCGATCAGGGGACTTTGCTATACTCGATCAGGGGACCATTGTTATACTCGATCAGGGGACTTTGTGATACTCGACCAGGGGACATTGTTATACTCGACCAGGATACTTTGTTATACTCGATGAGGGTCCTTTGTTATACTCAATCAGGGAATTTTTTATACTCGACCAGAGTACCTTATTATACTTGATCAGGGGACTTTGTTATACTCGACTAGGGGCCTTTTTTGGGCTCGACGAGGGGCCTTTGTTATACTCGATCAGGGGACTTTGTTATACTCGGCAAGGGGACTTTGTTATACTCAATCAGGGACTTTTTTATAGTCGACCAGAGTACTTTATTATACTCGATCAGGGGACTTTGTTATACTCGACCAGGGGACTTTATTATACTTGACCAATGGACTTTGTTATACTCAATGAGGGGCCTTTGTTATATACGATGAGGGGGTTTGTTATACTCGACCAGGGGATTTTTTTTTACTCGACCATAGGACTTTGTTATACTCAATCAGGGGATATGTTATATTCGATCAGGGGACTTTGTTATACTCAACCGATCAGGGGACTTTGTTATACTCAACCAGGGGACTTTGTTTTACTCGATCAGGGGACTTTGTTATACTCGATAAGGGGACTTTTTATACTCCATTAGGGGCCTTTGTTATGCTCGATGAGGGGGCATTGTTATACTCGACCAGGGGAATTTGTTATACTCGAACAGGGAATATGTTATACTCGATCGAGGGACTTTGTTATACTCGATCAGGGGACTTTGTTATGCTCGATCAGATGACATTGTTATACTCGACCAAGGAAATTTGTTATGCTCGATTATAAAACTTTGTTATACTCGACCAGGAGACTTTGTTATACTCGATCAGGGGACTTTGTTATACTCCACCAGGGACTTTTTTATACTCGATCAGGGGATATGTTATACTCGATCAGGGGACTTTGTTATACTCGTCCAGGGGGCTTTGTTTTACTCGATCAGGGGACTTTGTTATACTCCATCAGAGGACTTTGTCTTACTCGATCAGGGCCCTTTGTTATGCTCGACCACGGGACTTTGCTATAATCGATCAGGGGACTTTTGTTATACTCAATCAGGGGACTTTGTTAAACTCTATCAGGGGACTTTGTCTTACTCGATTAGGGCCCTTTGTTATACTCGACCAGGGGACTTTGTTATAATCGATCAGGGTACTTTGTTATACTTGATTAGGGGACTTTGTTATTCTCGATCACGGGACTTTGTTATACTCGACCAGGGGCCTTTTTCATACTCGATTAGGGGACTTTGTTTTACTCGATAAGGGGGCTTTGTTACACTCGATTAGAGGACTTTGTTATACTCGACCAGGGGCCTTTGTTATACTCGATTAGATAACGTTGTTATACTCGACCAAGATACATTGTTGTACTCGATCAGGGAACTTTGTTATACTCCACCAGGGACTTTGTTATACTCGATCAGGGGATATGTTATAACTCGATCAGGGGACTTTGTTATACTCGTCCAGGGGGCTTTGTTTTACTCGATCAGGGGACTTTGTTATACTCAATCAGAGGACTTTGTCTTACTCGATCAGGGCCCTTTGTTATGCT
Source organism: Homarus americanus (assembly GCF_018991925.1). Taxonomy (NCBI): domain Eukaryota; kingdom Metazoa; phylum Arthropoda; class Malacostraca; order Decapoda; family Nephropidae; genus Homarus; species Homarus americanus. Next base: position 2,675 of record NW_024751641.1, read on the forward strand.
CGACCAGGGGACTTTGCTATACTCGATCAGGGGACTTTTGTTATACTCAATCAGGGGACTTTGTTATACTCTATTGTTTGTTATACTCGATCAGGGCTCCTTTGTTATACTCGACCAGGGGACTTTGTTATAATCGATCAGGGGACTTTGTTATACTCGATTAGGGGACTTTGTTATACTCGATCAGGGTACTTTTGTTATAATCAATCAGGGGACTTTGTTATACTCGACCAGGGGCCTTTTTCATACTCGATTAGGGGACTTTGTTTTACTCAATAAGGGGACTTTGTTATACTCTATTAGGAGACTTTGTTATACTCGACCAGAGGACTTTGTTATACTCGATCAGGGGACTTTGTTATACTCGATCAGGGACTTTTTTATACTGGACCAGAGAACTTTGTTATACTCGACCAATGGACTTTGTTACACTCGACCAGGGGACTTTGTTATACTCGATCAGGGGACTTTGTTATACTCGATAAGGGGACTTTTTATACTCCATTAGGGGCCTTTGTTATGCTCGATGCGGGGGCATTGTTATACTCGACCAGGGGAATTTGTTATACTCGAACAGGGAATATGTTATACTCGATCAGGGGACTTTGTTATACTCGATCAGGGGACTTTGTTATACTTGATTTGGGGACTAAGTTATACTCGATCAGGGGACTTTGTTATACTCGATCAGATGACTTTGTTATACTCGACCAAGGAAATTTGTTATGCTCGATTATAAAACTTTGTTATACTCGACCAGGAGACTTTGTTATACTCGATCAGGGGACTTTGTTATACTCCACCAGGGACTTTTTTATACTCGATCAGGGGATATGTTATACTCGATCAGGGGACTTTGTTATACTCGTCCAGGGGGCTTTGTTTTACTCGATCAGGGGACTTTGTTATACTCCATCAGAGGACTTTGTCTTACTCGATCAGGGCCCCTTTGTTATGCTCGACCACGGGACTTTGCTATAATCGATCAGGGGACTTTTGTTATACTCAATCAGGGGACTTTGTTAAACTCTATCAGGGGACTTTGTCTTACTCGATTAGGGCCCTTTGTTATACTCGACCAGGGGACTTTGTTATAATCGATCAGGGTACTTTGTTATACTTGATTAGGGGACTTTGTTATTCTCGATCACGGGACTTTGTTATACTCGACCAGGGGCCTTTTTCATACTCGATTAGGGGACTTTGTTTTACTCGATAAGGGGGCTTTGTTACACTCGATTAGAGGACTTTGTTATACTCGACCAGGGGCCTTTGTTATACTCGATTAGATAACGTTGTTATACTCGACCAAGATACATTGTTGTACTCGATCAGGGAACTTTGTTATACTCCACCAGGGACTTTGTTATACTCGATCAGGGGATATGTTATAACTCGATCAGGGGACTTTGTTATACTCGTCCAGGGGGCTTTGTTTTACTCGATCAGGGGACTTTGTTATACTCAATCAGAGAACTTTGTCTTACTCGATCAGGGCCCTTTGTTATGCTCGACCAGGGGACTTTGCTATACTCGATCAGGGGACTTTTGTTATACTCAATCAGGGGACTTTGTTATACTCTATCAGGGGAGTTTGTCTTACTCGATCAGGGCCCTTTGTTATACTCGACCAGGGGACTTTGTTATAATCGATCAGGGGACTTTGTTATACTCGATTAGGGGACTTTGTTATACTCGATCAGGGTACTTTTGTTATAATCAATCAGGGGACTTTGTTATACTCGACCAGGCGCCTTTTTCATACTCGATTAGGGGACTTTGTTTTACTCAATAAGGGGACTTTGTTATACTCTATTAGGAGACTTTGTTATACTCGACCAGAGGACTTTGTTATATTCGATCAGGGGACTTTGTTATACTCGATCAGGGGACTTTTTTATACTCGACCAGAGAACTTTGTTATACTCGACCATTGGACTTTGTTACACTCGACCAAGGGACTTTGTTATACTCGATCAGGGGAATTTGTTATACTCGATAAGGGTACTTTTTATACTCCATTAGGGGCCTTTGTTATGCTCGATGAGGGGGCATTGTTATACTCGACCAGGGGAATTTGTTATACTTGATTTGGGGACTAAGTTATACTCGATCAGGGGACTTTGTTATACTCGATCAGATGACTTTGTTATACTCGACCAAGGAAATTTGTTATGCTCGATTATAAAACTTTGTTATACTCGACCAGGAGACTTTGTTATACTCGATCAGGGGACTTTGTTATACACCACCAGGGACTTTTTTATACTCGATCAGGGGATATGTTATACTCGATCAGGGGACTTTGTTATACTCGTCCAGGGGGCTTTGTTTTACTCGATCAGGGGACTTTGTTATACTCAATCAGAGGACTTTGTCTTATTCGATCAGGGCCCTTTGTTATGCTCGACCAGGGGACTTTGCTATACTCGATCAGGGGACTTTTGTTATACTCAATCAGGGGACTTTGTTATACTCTATCAGGGGAGTTTGTCTTACTCGATCAGGGCCCTTTGTTATACTCGACCGGGGGACTTTGTTATAATCGATCAGGGGACTTTGTTATACTCGATTAGGGGACTTTGTTATACTCGATCAGGGTACTTTTGTTATAATCAATCAGGGGACTTTGTTATACTCGACCAGGGGCCTTTTCCATACTCGATTAGGGGACTTTGTTTTACTCAATAAGGGGACTTTGTTATACTCTATTAGGAGACTTTGTTATACTCGACCAGAGGACTTTGTTATACTCGATCAGGGGACTTTGTTATACTCGATCAGGGGACTTTTTTATACTCGACCAGAGAACTTTGTTATACTCGACCATTGGACTTTGTTACACTCGACCAGGGGACTTTTTTATACCTGACCAATGGACTTTGTTATACTCGATTAGGGGACTTTGTTACACTCGATCAGGGGACTTAGTTATACTCGGTTAAGGGGACTTTGTTATACTCCTCCAGGGGTCTTTGTTATAATCGATCAGGGGAATTGTTATTCTCGATCAGGGGACTTTGCTATACTCGATCAGGGGACCTGTGTTATACTCGATCAGTGGACTTTGTTATACTCGACCAGGGGACATTGTTATACTCGACCAGGATACTTTGTTATACTCGATTAGGCGGCTTTGTTATACTCGATCAAGAGACTTTGTTATACTCGATAAGGGGAATTTGTTATACTCGATAAGGGGACTTTGTTAGACTCGAACAGGGGACATTGTTATACTCGACGAGGATACTTTGTTATACTCGATTAGGCGGCTTTGTTATACTCGATGAGGGTCCTTTGTTATACTCAATTAGGGACTTTTTTATACTCGACCAGAGTACCTTATTATACTTGATCAGGGGACTTTGTTATACTCCACTAGGGGCCTTTTTTGGACTCGACGAGGGGCCTTTGTCATACTCGATCAGGGGACTTTGTTATACTCGGCAAGGGGACTTTGTTATACTCAATCAGGGACTTTTTTATAGTCGACCAGAGTACTTTATTATACTCGATCAGGGGACTTTGTTATACTCGACCAGGGGACTTTATTATACTTGACCAATGGACTTTGTTATACTCAATGAGGGGCCTTTGTTATATACGATGAGGGGACTTTGTTATACTCGACCAGGGGATTTTTTTTTACTCGACCATAGGACTTTGTTATACTCAATCAGGGGATATGTTATATTCGATCAGGGGACTTTGTTATACTCAACCAGGGGACTTTGTTATACTCGATCAGGGGACTTTGTTATACTCGATAAGGGGACTTTTTATACTCCATTAGGGGCCTTTGTTATACTCGATGAGGGGGCATTGTTATACTCGACCAGGGGAATTTGTTATCCTCGACCAAGGAAATTTGTTATGCTCGATTATAAAACTTTGTTATACTCGACCAGGAGACTTTGTAATACTCGATCAGGGGACTTTGTTATACTCCACCAGGGACTTTTTTATACTCGATCAGGGGATATGTTATACTCGATCAGGGGTCTTTGTTATACTCGTCCAGGGGGCTTTGTTTTACTCGATCAGGGGACTTTGTTATACTCCATCAGAGGACTTTGTCTTACTCGATCAGGGCCCTTTTTTATGCTCGACCACGGGACTTTGCTATAATCGATCAGGGGACTTTTGTTATACTCAATCAGGGGACTTTGTTAAACTCTATCAGGGGACTTTGTCTTACTCGATTAGGGCCCTTTGTTATACTCGACCAGGGGACTTTGTTATAATCGATCAGGGGACTTTGTTATACTTGATTAGGGGACTTTGTTATACTCGATCACGGGACTTTGTTATACTCGACCAGGGGACTTTGCTATACTCGATCAGGGGACTTTTGTTATACTCACTCAGGGGACTTTGTTATACTCGACCAGGGGCCTTTTTCATACTTGATTAGGGGACTTTGTTTTACTCGATAAGGGGACTTTGTTATACTCGATTAGAGGACTTTGTTATACTCGACCAGGGGCCTTTGTTATACTCGATTAGAAAACGTTGTTATACTCGACCAAGATACATTGTTGTTCTCGATCAGGGAACTTTGTTATACTCCACCAGGGACTTTGTTATACTCGATCAGGGGATATGTTATAACTCGATCAGGGGACTTTGTTATACTCGTCGAGGGGGCTTTGTTTTACTCGATCAGGGGACTTTGTTATACTCCATCAGAGGACTTTGTCTTACTCGATCAGGGCCCTTTGTTATGCTCGACCAGGGGACTTTGCTATACTCGATCAGGGGACTTTTGTTATACTCAATCAGGGGACTTTGATATACTCGATCAGGGGATATGTTATACTCGATCAGGGGAGTTTTGTTATACTCAATCAGGGGACTTTGTTATACTCAACAAGGAGACTTTGTTATACTCGATCAGGGTACTTTTTTATACTCGATCAGGGGCCTTTGTTATACTCGATGAGGGGGCTTTGTTATATTCGACCAGGGGACTTTGTTATATTCGATCAGGGGATATGTTATATTCGATCAGGGGACTTTGTTATACTCGATGAGGGGGCTTTGTTATATTCGACCAGGGGACTTTGTTATATTCGATCAGGGGATATGTTATATTCGATCAGGGGACTTTGTTATACTCGATCAGATGACTTTGTTATACTCGACCAAGGGACTTTGTTATACTCGATCAGATGACTTTGTTATACTCGACCAGGGGACTTTGTTAAACCCGATCAGGGGACTTTTTTTACTCGACCAGAGGACTTTGTTATACTCGGTCAGGGGATATGCTATACTCGATCAGGGGACTTTGTTATACTCAACCAGGAGACTTTGTTATACTCGATCATGGTACTTTTTTATACTCGATCAGGGGCCTTTGTTATACTCGATGAGGGGGCTTTGTTATATTCGACCAGGGGACTTTGTTATATTCGATCAGGGGATATGTTATATTCGATCAGGGGACTTTGTTATACTCGATCAGATGACTTTGTTATACTCGACCAAGGGACTTTGTTATACGCGATCAGGGGACTTTTTTATACTCGACCAGAGGACTTTGTTATCCTTGATCAGGGGATATGTTATACTCGACCAGGGGACTTTGTTATACTCGAAAAGGGGAATTTGTTATACTCGATCAGGGGACTTTGTTATACTCGGTTAAGGGGACTTTGTTATACTCGTCCAGGGGTCTTTGTTATACTCGATCAAGGGACTTTATTATACTCTATCAGGGGACTTTGTCTTACTCGATCAGGGCCCTTTGTTTTACTCGACCAGGGGACATTGTTATAATAGATCAGAGGACTTTGTTATACTCGATCAGGGGAATTTGTTATACTCGATCAGGGGACTTTTGTTATACTCGATCAGGGGACTTTGTTATACTCGACCAGGGGCCTTTTTTATACTCGATTAGGAGACTTTGTTATACTCGATAAGGGGACTTTGTTATACTCGATAAGGGGAATTTGTTATACTCGATAAGGGGACTTTCTTAGACTCGAACAGGGGACATTGTTATAGTCGATCAAGGGACTTTGTTATACTCGATGAGGGTCCTTTGTTATACTCGATGAGGGGCCTTTGTTATAGTAGATGAGTGGACTTTGTTATACTCGATCAGGGTCTTTGTTATCCTCGATCAGGGGACTTTGTTATACTCGAGCAGGGGCTTTGTTATACTCGATCAGGGGACTTTGTCATACTCGATAAGGGGACTTTGTTATACTCGACCAGGGAACTTTTTTATACTTGACCAATGGACTTTGTTATACTCGATGAGGGGCCTTTGTTATACTCGATGAGGGAACTTTGTTATACTCGACCAGGGGACATTGTTATACTCAATCAGGGACTTTTTTATACTCGACCAGAGTACTTTGTTATACTCGATCAGGGGACATTGTTATATTCCCTCTGGGACTTTGTTGTACTCGATCAGGGGACTTTGTTATACTCGATTACTGGCCTTTGTTATACTCGATGAGGGGGCTTTGTTATACTCGACCAGGGGACTTTGCTATACTCGACCAGGGGACTTTGTTATATTCGATCAGGGGACTTTGATATACTCGACGAGGAGACTTTTTTATACTTTATCAGGGACTTTGTCATACTCGACCAGAGGCATTTGTTATACTCGATCGGGGGAGTTTGTTATACTCGTTCAGTGGACTTTCCTATATTTGACCAATGGACTTTGCTATACTCGATGAGGGGCCTTTGTTATACTCTATTAGGAGACTTTGTTATACTCGACCAGAGGACTTTGTTATACTCGATCAGGGGACTTTGTTATACTCGATCAGGGGACTTTTTTATACTCGACCAGAGGACTTTGTTATACTCGACCAGGGGACTTTGTTACACTCGACCAGGGGACTTTTTTATACCTGACCAATGGACTTTGTTATACTCGATTAGGGGACTTTGTTACACTCGACCAGGGGACTTTTTTATACCTGACCAATGGACTTTGTTATACTCAATGAGGGGCCTTTGTTATACTCGATCAGGGGACTTTGTTATACTCAACCAGGGGACTTTGTTATACGTGATCAGGGGTCTTTTTTATACTCGACCAGAGGACTTTGTTATCCTTGATCAGGGGATATGTTATACTCGACCAGGGGACTTTGTTATACTCGAACAGGGGAATTTGTTATACTCGATCAGGGGACTTTGTTATATTCGGTTAAGGGGACTTTGTTATACTCGTCCAGGGGTCTTTGTTATACTCGATCAGGGACTTTATTATACTCTATCAGGGGACTTTGTCTTACTCGATCAGGGCCCTTTGTTTTACTCGACCAGGGGACATTATTATAATAGATCAGAGGACTTTGTTATACTCGATCAGGGGAATTTGTTATACTCGATCAGGGGACTTTTGTTATACTCGATCAGGGGACTTTGTTATACTCGACCAGGGGCCTTTTTTATACTCGATTAGGAGACTTTGTTATACTCGATAAGGGGACTTTGTTATACTCGATAAGGGGAATTTGTTATTCTCGATAAGGGGACTTTGTTAGACTCGAACAGGGGACATTGTTATAGTCGATCAAAGGACTTTGTTATACTCGATGAGGGTCCTTTGTTATACTCGATGAGGGGCCTTTGTTTTAGTAGATGAGTGGACTTTGTTATACTCGACTAGGGGCCTTTTTGGATTTGACGAGGTGCCTTTGTTATACTTGATCAGGGTCTTTGTTATCCTCGATCATGGGACTTTGTTATACTCGAGCAGGGGGCTTTGTTATACTCGATCAGGGGACTTTGTCATACTCGATCAGGGGACTTTGTTATACTCGACCAGGGAACTTTTTTATACTTGACCAATGGACTTTGTTATACTCGATGACGGGCCTTTGTTATACTCGATGAGGGAACTTTGTTATACTCGACCAGGGGACTTTGTTATACTCAATCAGGGACTTTTTTATACTCGACCAGAGTACTTTGTTATACTCGATCAGGGGACTTTGTTATACTCGACCAGGGGACTTTATTATACTTGACCAATGGACGTTGTTATACTCAATGAGGGGCCTTTGTTATACTCGATGAGAGGGCTTTGTTATACTCGACCAGGGAACTTTGTTATACTCGATCAGGGGATATGTTATACTCGATCAGGGGACTTTGTTATACTCGATCGGGGAACTTTGTTATGCTTGATTAGGGGACTTTGTTATACTCAACCAGGGGAACTTTGTTATACTCGATCAGGGGACTTTGTTATACTCGACCAGGGGACTTTATTATACTTGACCAATGGACGTTGTTATACTCAATGAGGGGCCTTTGTTATACTCGATGAGGGGGCTTTGTTATACTCGACCAGGGAACTTTGTTATACTCGATCAGGGGATATGTTATACTCGATCAGGGGACTTTGTTATACTCGTCCAAAGGGCTTTGTTTTACTCGATCAGGGGACTTTGTTATACTCAATCAGAGGACTTTGTCTTACTCGATCAGGGCCCTTTGTTATGCTCGACCAGGGGACTTTGCTATACTCGATCAGGGGACTTTTGTTATACTCAATCAGGGGACTTTGTTATACTCTATCAGGGGACTTTGTCTTACTCGATCAGGGCCCTTTGTTATACTCGACCAGGGGACTTTGTTATAATCGATCAGGGACTTTGTTATACTCGATTAGGGGCCTTTTTCATACTCGATTAGGGGACTTTGTTTTACTCGATAAGGGGACTTTGTTATACTCGATTAGAGGACTTTGTTATACTCGACCAGGGGCCTTTGTTATACTCGATTAGAAAACTTTGTTATACTCGACCAAGATACATTGTTGTACTCGATCAGGGGGCTTTGTCATATTCCACCTGGGACTTTGTTATACTCGACCAGGCGATATGTTATACTCGATCAGGGGACTTTGTTATACTCGACGAGAAGACTTTGTTATACTCGACGAGAAGACTTTGTTATACTCGATCAAGGGACTTTCTTATACTCGACCAGGGGACTTTTATATACTTGACCAATGGACTTTGTTATACTCAATGAGGGACCTTTGTTATACTCGATCAGGGGACTTTGTTATACTCGACCAGGGAACTTTGTTATAAGCGATCAGGGGACTTTTTTATACTCGACCAGAGGACTTTGTTAAACTTGATCAGGAGATATGTTATGCTCGATCAGGGGACTTTGTTATACTCAACCAGGGGACTTTCTTAACTCAAACAGGGGACTTTGTTGTACTCGATCAGGGGACTTTGTTATACTTGATTATGGGACTTTGTTATAGTCGACCAGGGGACTATTTTATACTTGACCAATGGTTGTTGTTATACTCAATGAGGGGCCTTTGTTATACTCGATCAGGGGACTTTGTTATACTCGACCAGGGGACTTTCTAATACTCGACCAGGGGACTTTGTTACACGCAATCAGGGTTCTTTGTTATACTCGATGAGGGGCCTTTGTTATACTAGATCAGGGGACTTTCTTATACTCGCTTAGGGGCCTTTTTTAGACTCGATTAGCGGCCTTTGTTATACTCGATCAGGGGACTTTGTTATACTCGATCAGGGAATTTGTTATACTCGAGCAGGGGGTTTTGTTATACTCGATCAGGGGACTTTGTTATACTCGATTAGGAGCTTTTGTTATACTCGATGAGGGGGCTTTCTTATACTCGACTAGGGGACTTTGCTATACTCGACCAGGGGACTTTGTGATATTCGATCAGGGTACTTTGTTATACTCGATCAGGGGACATTTTTATACTCGACCAGAGGACTTTCTTATACTCGTCCAGGAGACTTTGTTATACTCGATTAGGGAACTTTGTTATACTCGATTAGGGGAGTTTGTTATACTCGATCAGGGGATATGTTAGACTCGATCAGGGGACTTAGTTATACTCGGTTAAGGGGACTTTGTTATACTCGTCCAGGGGTCTTTTTTATAATCGATCAGGAGACTTTGTTATACTCGATCAGGGGACTTTGTTATACTCGAGCAGGGGACCTGTGTTATACTCGATCAGGGGACTTTGTTATACTCGACCAGGGGCCTTTTTTATACTCAATCAGGGACTTTTTTATACTCGACCAGAGTACTTTGTTATACTTGATCAGGGGATTTTGTTATACTCGACCAGGGGACATTGTTATACTCGACCAGGATACTTTTTTATACTCGATTAGGCGGCTTTGTTATACTCGATCAAGAGACTTTGTTATACTCGATAAGGGGAATTTGTTATACTCGATAAGGGGACTTTGTTAGATTCGAACAGGGGACATTGTTATACTCGACGAGGATACTTTGTTATACTCGATTAGGCGGCTTTGTTATACTCGATCAAGGGACTTTGTTATACTCGATGAGGGTCCTTTGTTATACTCAATCAGGGACTTTTTTATACTCGACCCGAGTACCTTATTATACTTGATCAGGGGACTTTGTTATACTCGACTAGGGGCCTTTTTTGGATTCGACGAGGGGCCTTTGTTATAATCGATCAGGGGACTTTGTTATACTCGACAAGGGGACTTTGTTATACTCAATCAGGGACTTTTTTATACTCGACCAGAGGACTTTATTATACTCGATCAGGGAACTTTGTTATACTCGACCAGGGGACTTTATTATACTTGACCAATGGACTTTGTTATACTCAATGAGGGGCCTTTGTTATATTCGATGAGGGGACTTTGTTATACTCGACCAGGGGACTTTGTTATAATCGATCAGGGGACTTTGTTATACTCGATTAGGGGACTTTGTTATACTCAATCAGGGGACTTTTGTTATACTCAGTCAGGGGACTTTGTTATACTCGACCAGGGGCCTTTTTCATACTCGATTAGGGGACTTTGTTTTACTCGATAAGGGGACTTTGTTATACTCGATTAGAGGATTTTCTTATACTCGACCAGGGGCCTTTGTTATACTCGATTAGAAAACTTTGTTATACTCGACCAAGATACATTGTTGTACTCGCTCAGGGGACTTTGTTATATTCCACCTGGGACATTGTTATACTCGATCAGGCGATATGTTATACTCGATCAGGGGACTTTGTTATACTCGAAGAGAAGACTTTGTTATACTCGACGAGAAGACTTTGTTATACTCGATCAAGGGACTTTCTTATACTCCGGCAGGGGGCTTTGTTATACTCGATCAGGGTACTTTGTTATACTCGATCAGGTTACTTTGTTATACTCGACCAGGGGACTTTTTTATACTTGACCAATGGACTTTGTTATACTCAATGAGGGGCCTTTGTATACTCGATCAGGGGACTTTGTTATACTCGACCAGGGGACTTTGTTATACGCGATCAGGGGACTTTTTTATACTCGACCAGAGGACTTTGTTAAACTTGATCAGGATATATGTTATGCTCGATCAGGGGACTTTGTTATACTCAACCAGGAGACTTTCTTAACTCAAACAGGGGACTTTGTTGTACTCGATCAGGGGACTTTGTTATACTCGATTACTGGCCTTTGTTATACTCGATGAGGGGGCTTTGTTATACTCGACCAGGGGACTTTGCTATACTCGACCAATGGACTTTGTTATACTCAATGAGGGGCCTTTGTATACTCGATCAGGGGACTTTGTTATACTCGACCAGGGGACTTTGTTATACGCGATCAGGGGACTTTTTTATACTCGACCAGAGGACTTTGTTAAACTTGATCAGGATATATGTTATGCTCGATCAGGGGACTTTGTTATACTCAACCAGGGGACTTTCTTAACTCAAACAGGGGACTTTGTTGTACTCGATCAGGGGACTTTGTTATACTCGATTACTGGCCTTTGTTATACTCGATGAGGGGGCTTTGTTATACTCGACCAGGGGACTTTGCTATACTCGACCAGGGGACTTTGTTATATTCGATTAGGGGACTTTGATATACTCGACCAGGAGACTTTTTTATACTTTATCAGGGGACTTTGTCATACTCGACCAGAGGCCTTTGTTATACTCGATCGGGGGAGTTTGTTATACTCGTTCAGTGGACTTTCCTATATTTGACCAATGGACTTTGCTATACTCGATGAGGGGCCTTTGTTATACTCTATTAGGGGACTTTGTTATACTCGATCAGGGGACTTTTTTACACTCGACCAGAGGACTTTGTTATAGTCGACCAGGGGACTTTGTTATACTTGATCAGGGGACTTTTTTATACTCGACCAGAGGGCTTTGTTTTACTCGATTTAGGGACTTTGTTATACTCGACCAGGGGACTTTTTTGTACCTGACCAATGGACTTGTTATACTCAATGAGGGGCCTTTGTTATACTCGATCAGGGGACTTTGTTATACTCGACCAGGGGACTTTGTTATACGCGATCAGGGGACTTTTTTATACTCGAGCAGATGACTTTGATATACTCAATCAGGGGATATGTTATACTCGATCAGGGGAGTTTTGTTATACTCAATCAGGGGACTTTGTTATACTCGATCAGGGGCCTTTTCTATACTCGATTAGGAGACTTTGTTATACTCGATAAGGGGACTTTGTTATATTTGATAAGGGGAATTTGTTATACTCGATAAGGGGACTTTGTTAGACTCGAACAGGGGACATTGTTATACTCGATCAAGAGGACTTTTTATACTCGATGAGGGTCCTTTGTTATACTCGATGAAAGGCATTTGTTATAGTAGATGAGAGGACTTTGTTATACTCGACTAGGGGCCTTTGTTATACTCGACCAGGGGACTTTGTTATAATCGATCAGGGGACTTTGTTATACTCGATCATGGGACTTTGTTATGCTCGACCAGGGGACTTTGCTATACTCGATCAGGGAACTTTTGTTATACTCAATGAGGGGACTTTGTTAAACTCTATCAGGGGACTTTGTCTTACTCGATCAGGCCCCTTTGTTATACTCGACCAGGGGACTTTGTTATACGCGATCAGGGGACTTTTTTATACTCGACCAGAGGACTTTGTTAAACTTGATCAGGATATATGTTATGCTCGATCAGGGGACTTTGTTATACTCAACCAGGGGACTTTCTTAACTCAAACAGGGGACTTTGTTGTACTCGATCAGGGGACTTTGTTATACTCGATTACTGGCCTTTGTTATACTCGATGAGGGGGCTTTGTTATACTCGACCAGGGGACTTTGCTATACTCGACCAATGGACTTTGTTATACTCAATGAGGGGCCTTTGTATACTCGATCAGGGGACTTTGTTATACTCGACCAGGGGACTTTGTTATACGCGATCAGGGGACTTTTTTATACTCGACCAGAGGACTTTGTTAAACTTGATCAGGATATATGTTATGCTCGATCAGGGGACTTTGTTATACTCAACCAGGGGACTTTCTTAACTCAAACAGGGGACTTTGTTGTACTCGATCAGGGGACTTTGTTATACTCGATTACTGGCCTTTGTTATACTCGATGAGGGGGCTTTGTTATACTCGACCAGGGGACTTTGCTATACTCGACCAGGGGACTTTGTTATATTCGATTAGGGGACTTTGATATACTCGACCAGGAGACTTTTTTATACTTTATCAGGGGACTTTGTCATACTCGACCAGAGGCCTTTGTTATACTCGATCGGGGGAGTTTGTTATACTCGTTCAGTGGACTTTCCTATATTTGACCAATGGACTTTGCTATACTCGATGAGGGGCCTTTGTTATACTCTATTAGGGGACTTTGTTATACTCGATCAGGGGACTTTTTTACACTCGACCAGAGGACTTTGTTATAGTCGACCAGGGGACTTTGTTATACTCGATCAGGGGACTTTTTTATACTCGACCAGAGGGCTTTGTTTTACTCGATTTAGGGACTTTGTTATACTCGACCAGGGGACTTTTTTGTACCTGACCAATGGACTTTGTTATACTCAATGAGGGGCCTTTGTTATACTCGATCAGGGGACTTTGTTATACTCGACCAGGGGACTTTGTTATACGCGATCAGGGGACTTTTTTATACTCGAGCAGATGAATTTGATATACTCGATCAGGGGATATGTTATACTCGATCAGGGGAGTTTTGTTATACTCAATCAGGGGACTTTGTTATACTCGATCAGGGGCCTTTTTTATACTCGATTAGGAGACTTTGTTATACACGATAAGGGGACTTTGTTATATTTGATAAGGGGAATTTGTTATACTCGATAAGGGGACTTTGTTAGACTCGAACAGGGGACATTGTTATACTCGATCAAGGGACTTTTTATACTCGATGAGGGTCCTTTGTTATACTCGATGAAAGGCATTTGTTATAGTAGATGAGAGGACTTTGTTATACTCGACTAGGGGCCTTTTTTGGACTTGACGAGGGGCCTTTGTCATACTCGATCAGGGTCTAAGATATCCTCGATCAGGGGACTTTGTTATACTCGAGCAGGGGGCTTTGGTATACTCGATCAGGGGACTTTGTCATACTCGATCAGGAGACTTTGTTATACTCGACCAGGGAACTTTTTTATACTTGACCAATGGACTTTGTTATACTCGATGAGGGGCCTTTGTTATACTCGATGAGGGGACTTTGTTATACTCGACCAGGGGACTTTGTTATACTCCATCAGGGACTTTTATATACTCGACTAGAGTACTTTGTTATACTCGATCAGGGGACTTTGTTATACTCGACCAGGGGACTTTATTATACTTGACCAATGGACGTTGTTATACTCAATGAGGGGCCTTTGTTATACTCGATGAGGGAGCTTTGTTATACTCGACCAGGGGACTTTGTTATACTCGACCAGGGGACTTTGTTACACGCAATCAGGGCTCTTTGTTATACTCGATGAGGGGCCTTTGTTATACTAGATCAGGGGACTTTGTTATACTCGACGAGAAGACTTTTTTATACTCGATCAGGGGATATGTTATACTCGATCAGGGGTCTTTCTTATACTTGACCAATGGACTTTGCTATACTCGATGAGGGGCTTTTGTTATATTCGACCAAGGGACTTTGCTATTCTCGACCAGGGGACTTTTTTATACTTGATGAGGGGACTTTCTCATACTCGACCAGAGGCCTTTATTATAATCGATCGGAGGACTTTGTTATACTCGATCAGGGGACGTTGTTATACTCGATCAGGGGACTTTGTTATACTCGATTAGGGGCCTTTGTTATACTCGACGAGGGGGCTTTGTTATACTCGTCCAGGGGACTTTGTTATACTCGATTAGGGGATATGTTATACTCGATCAGGGGACTTTGTTATACTCAATCAGGGGACTTTGTTATACTTGATTAGGGGACTAAGTTATACTCGATCAGGGGACTTTGTTATACTCGATCAGATGACTTTGTTATACTCGACCAAGGGAATTTGTTATGCTCGATTAGAAAACTTTGTTATACTCGACCAGGAGACTTTGTTATACTCGATCAGGGGACTTTCTTATACTCCACCAGGGACTTTGTTATTCTCGATCAGGGGATATTATATACTCGATCAGGGGACTTTGTTATACTTGATTAGGGGACTTTGTTATACTCGACCAAGGGACTTTTTTATACATGACCAATGGATGTTGTTATACTCAATGAGGGGCCTTTCTTATACTCGATCAGGGGACTTTGTTATACTCGACCAGGGGACTTTGTTATACTCGACCAGGGGGCGTTGTTACACGCAATCAGGGTTCTTTGTTATACTCGATGAGGGGCCTTTGTTATACTAGATCAGGGGACTTTGTTATACTCACTTAGGATCCTTTTTTGGACTCGATCAGCGGCCTTTGTTATACTCGATCAGGGGACTTTGTTATACTCGATCAGGGGACTTTGTTATACTCGATCAGGAGGCTTTGTTATACTCGATCAGGGGACTTTGCTATACTCGACCAGGAGACTTTGTTATACTCGATCAGGGGACTTTATTATACTTGATCAGGGGACTTTGTTATACTCGACCAGGGGACTTTTTATACTTGATCAGGGGACTTTGTTATACTTGATCAGGGCCCTTTGCTATACTCGACCAGGGGACTTTGTTATGCACGATCTGGGGACTTTGTTATACTGGGCCAGGGGACTTTCTTATACTCGATCAGGGGAATTTCTAATACTGGACCAGGGGACTTTTTTATACTCGATCAGGGGACTTTGTTATACTCAGTCAGGGGACTTTTGTTATACTCGATCAGGGAACTTTGTTATACTTGACGAGGGGGCTTTGTTATACTCGATTAGAAAACTTTGTTATACTCGACCAGGATACCTTCTTGTACTCGATCAGGGGACTTTGTTATTCTCCACCAGGGACTTTGTTATACTCGATCAGGCGATATGATATACTCGATCAGGGGACTTTGTTATACTCGACGAGAAGACTTTTTTATACTCGATCAGGGGATATGTTATACACGATCAGGGGTCTTTCTTATACTTGACCAATGGACTTTGCTATACTCGATGAGGGTCTTTTGTTATATTCGACCAAGGGACTTTGCTATTCTCGACCAGGGGACTTTTTTATACTTGATGAGGGGACTTTCTCATACTCGACCGGAGGCCTTTATCATAATCGATCGGGGGACTTTGTTATTCTCGATCAGGGGATATTATACACTCGATCAGGGGACTTGGTTATACTCGTCCAGGGGGCTTTGTTTTACTCGATCAGCGGACTTTGTATTACTCGATCAGGGCCCTTTGTTATACTCGACCAGGGGATACATTATACTCGATCAGGGGACTTTGTTATACTCGTCCAGGGGGCTTTGTTTTACTCGATCAGGGGACTTTGTTATACCCGATCTGGGGACTTTGTTATACTGGGCCAGGAGACTTTGTTATTCTCGATCAGACGGTATGCTATACTCGATCATGGGACTTTGTTATACTCGATCAGGGGACTTTGTCTTACTTGATCAGGGCCCTTTGCTATACTCGACGAGGGGACTTTGTTATAATCGATCTGGGGACTTCGTTATGCTGGGCCAGGGGACTTTGTTACACTCGAGCAGGGGGCTTTGTTATACTCGATCATGGGACTTATTTATACTCGATCAGGAGGCTTTGTTATACTCGATCAGGGGACTTTGCTATACTCGATCAGGTGACTTTGTTATACTCGACCTGGAGACTTTGTTATACTCGATCAGGGGACTTTGTTATACTCGACCAGAGGAATTTGTTATACTTGATCAGGTGATATGTTATACTCGATGAGGGGACTTTGTTATACTCGATCAGGGGACTTTGTTATACTTGATTTGGGGACTTTGTTATACTCGACCAGGGGACTTTTTTATTCTTGACCAATGGACGTTGTTATACTCAATGAGGGGCCTTTGTTATACTCGGTTAGGGGACTTTGTTTTACTCGACCAGGGGACTTTGTTACACGCAATCAGGGGTCTTTGTTATACTCGATGAGGGGCCTTTGTTATACTAGATCAGGGGACTTTGTTATACTCGCTTAGGGGCCTTTTTTGGACTCTATCAGCGGCCTTTGTTATACTCGATCAGGGGACTTTGTTATATTCGATCAGGGGACTTTGTTATACTCGAGCAGGGGGTTTAGTTATACCCGATCAGGAGACTTTGTTATACTCGATCAGGCGACTTCTTTATACTTGATCAGGGGACTTTGTTATACTCGACCAGGGGACTTTTTATACTTGATCAGGGGACTTTGTTATACTTGATCAGGGCCCTTTGTTATACTGGGCCAGAAGACTTTTTTATACTCGATCAAGGAATTTCTATTACTGGACCAGGGGACTTTTTTATACTCGATCAGGGGACTTTGTTATACTCAGTCAGGGGACTTTTGTTATACTCGATAAGGGGACATTGTTATACTCGACCAGGGGGCTTTGTTATACTCGATTAGAAAACTTTGTTATCCTCGACCAGGATACCTTGTTGTACTCGATCAGGGGACTTTATTATACTCCACCAGGGACTTTGTTATACTCGATCAGGCGATATGATATACTCGATCAGGGGACTTTGTAATACTCGACGAGAAGACTTTGCTATACTCGATCAGGGGATATGTTATTCTCGATCAGGGGTCTTTCTTATACTTGACCAATGGACTTTGCTATACTCGATGAGGGGCTTTTGTTATACTCGATCAGGGGACTTTGTTATAATCGATCAGTGCCCTTTGTTATACTCGACCAGGGGACTTTGTTATACTCGATCAGGGGATATGTTATACTCGATCAGGGGACTGTGTTATACTCGATCAGATGACTATGTTATATCTCGACCAAGGGACTTTGTTATACGCGATGAGGGGACTTTTTTATACTCGACCAGAGGACTTTGTTATACTTGGTCAGGGGATATGTTATACTCGATCAGGGGACTTTGTTATACTCGGTTAAGGGGACTTTGTTATACTCGGTTAAGGGGACTTTGTTATACTCGTCCAGGGGGCTTTGTTATACTCGATCAGGGGACTTTGTTATACTCTATCAGGGGACTTTGTCGTACTCGATCAGGGCCCTTTGTTATACTCGATCAGGGGACTTTGTTATAATCGATCAGGGGACTTTGTTATACTCGATCAGGGGACTTTGTTATACTCGATCAGGGGACTTTTGTTATACTCAATCAGGGGACTTTGTTATACTCGACCAGGGGCCTTTTTTATACTCGATTAGGGGACTTTGTTTTACTCGATAAGGGGACTTTGTTATACTCGGTAAGGGGAATTTGTTGTACTCGATAAGGGGACTTTGTTAGACTCGAACACGGGACATTGTTATATTCGAACAGGATACTTTGTTATTCTCGATTAGGCGGCTTTGTTATACTCGATCAAGGGACTTTGTTATACTCGATGAGGGGCCTTTGTTGTACTCGATGAGGGGCCTTTGTTATAGTAGATCAGAGGACTTTGTTATACTCGACTAGGGGCCTTTTTTGGACTCGATGAGGGGCCTTTGTTATACTCGATGAGGGGACTTTGTTATAATCGACCAGGGGACTTTGTTATATGGATCAGGGGACTTTTTTTACTCGACCAGAGGGATTGTTATACTCGATTAGGGGGCCTTTGTTATACTCGATGAGGAGGCTTTGTTATACTCGACCAGGGGACTTTGTTATACTCGATCAGGGGATATGTTATACTCGATCAGGGGACTGTGTTATACTCGATCAGATGACTATGTTATACTCGACCAAGGGACTTTGTTATACGCGATGAGAGGACTTTTTTATACTCGACCAGAGGACTTTGTTATACTTGATCAGGGGATATGTTATACTCGATCAGGGGTCTTTGTTATACTCGGTTAAGGGAACTTTGTTATACTCGGTTAAGGGGACTTTGTTATACTCGTCCAGGGGGCTTTGTTATACTCGATCAGGGGACTTTGTTATACTCAACCAGGGGACTTTGCCTTACTCGATCAGGGCCCTTTGTTATACTCGACCATGGGACTTTGTTATAATCGATCAGGGGACTTTGTTATACTCGATTAGGTGGCTTTGTTATACTCGACCAGGGGACTTTGCTATAATCGACCAGGGGCCATTTTTATACTCGATTAGGGGACTTTGTTTTACTCGATAAGGGGATTTTGTTATACTCGATAAGGGGAATTTATTGTACTTTTAAGGGGACTTTGTTAGACTCGAACAGGGGACATTGTCATACTCGACCAGGAAACTTTGTTATACTCGATTAGAAAACTTTGTTATACTCGATCAGGATACCTTGTTGTACTCGATCAGGTGACTTTGTTATATTCGATCAGGAGGCTTTGTTATACTCGATCAGGGGACTTTGCTATACTCGACCAGGGGACTTTGTTATACTCAATTACGGGACTTTGTTATACTCGATCATGAGGCTTTGTTATACTCGATCAGGGGACTTTGCTATGCTCGATCAGGGCCCTTTGTTATACTCGATGAGGGGACTTTGTTATACTCGACTAGGGACTTTGTTATACGCGATTAGGGGACTTTTTTTTACTCGACCAGAGGACTTTGTTATACTCGATCAGGGAATATGTTATACTCGATCAGGGGACTTTGTTATACTCAACAAGGGGACTTTGTTATACTTGACCAAGGGCCCTTGTTATACTCGATTAGAAAACTTTGTTATACTCGACCAGGAGACTTTGTTATACTCGATCAGGGGACTTTGTTATACGCCACCAGGGACTGTGTTATACTCGATCAGGGGATATGTTTTACTCGATTAGGGGAATTTGTTATACTCGATCAGGGGACTTTGTCTTACTCGATGAGGGCCCTTTGTTATACTCGACCAGGGGACTTTGTTATAATCGATCAGGATACTGTGTTATGCTCGATCTGGGGACTTTGTTATACTGGACCAGGGGACTTTGAAATACTAGATCAGGGAACTTTGTTATACTCGTCCAGGGGGCTTCGTTATACCCGATCAGGGGACTTTGTTATACACGATCAGGGGACTTTGTCTTACTCGATCAGGGCCCTTTGCTATACTCAACCAGGGGACTTTGTTATAATCGATCAGGGGACTTTGTTATACTCGATCAGGCGATATGTTTTAGTCGATCAGGGGACTTTGTTATACTCGACGAAAAGACTTTGTTATACTCGATGAGGGGACTTTGTTATACTCGATCAGGGGACTTTGTTATACTCAACCAGGGGACTTTCTTAACTCAAACAGGGGACTTTTTTGTACTCGATCAGGGGACTTTGTTATATTCGATCAGTGGACTTTGTTATACTCGATTACTGGCCTTTGTTATACTCGATGAGGGGACTTTGCTATACTCGACCAGGGGACTTTGTTATATTCGATCAGGGGACTTTGATATACTCGACCAGGAGACTTTTTTATACTTTATCAGGGGACTTTGTCATACTCGACCAGAGGCATTTGTTATACTCGATCGGGGGAGTATGTTATACTCGTTCAGTGGACTTTCCTATATTTGACCAATGGACTTTGCTATACTCGATGAGGGGCCTTTGTTATACTCTATTAGGAGACTTTTTTATACTCGACCAGAGGACTTTGTTATACTCGACCAGGGGACTTTGTTACACTCGACCAGGGGACTTTTTTATACCTGACCAATGGACTTTGTTATACTCGATTAGGGGACTTTGTTACACTCGACCAGGGGACTTTTTTATACCTGACCAATGGACTTTGTTATACTCAATGAGGGGCCTTTGTTATACTCGATCAGGGGACTTTGTTATACTCAACCAGGGGACTTTGTTATACGCAATCAGGGGACTTATTTATACTCGAGCAGAGGACTTTGATATACTCGATCAGGGGATATGTTATACTCGATCAGGGGAGTTTTGTTATTCTCAATCAGGGGACTTTGTTATATTCGACCAGGGGTCTCTTTTAAACTCGTTTAGGGGACTTTGTTATACTCGATAAGGGGACTTTGTTATACTCGATAAGGGGAATTTGTTATACTCGATAAGGGGACTTTGTTAGACTCGAACAGGGGTCATTGTTATACTCGACCAGGATACTTTGTTATACTCGATTAGTCGGCTTTGGTATATTTGATCAAGGGACTTTGTTTACTCGATGAGGGGCCTTTGTTATACTCGATGAGGGGCCATTGTTATAGTAGATCAGAGGACTTTGTTATACCCGACTAGGGGCCATTTTTGGACTCGATGAGGGGCCTTTGTTATACTCGATCAAGGGACTTTGATATCCTCGATCAGTGGACTTTTTTATACTTGACCAATGGACTTTGTTATACTCAATGAGGGGCCTTTGTTATACTCGATGAGAGGACTTTGTTATACTCGACCAGGGGACTTTGTTAAACCCGATCAGGGGACTTTTTTTACTCGACCAGAGGAATTTGTTATACTCGGTCAGGGGATATGTTATACTCGATCAGGGGACTTTTTTATACTCGATCAGGGGACTTTGTTATATTCGATTAGGGGCCTTTGTTATACTCGATGAGGGGGCTTTGTTATATTCGACGAGGGGACTTTGTTATCCTTGATCAGGGGATATGTTATACTCGACCAGGGGACTTTGTTATACGTGAACAGGGGAATTTGTTATACTCGATCAGGGGACTTTGTTATACTCGGTTAAGCGGACTTTGTTATACTCGTCCAGGGGTCTTTGTTATACTCGATCAGGGGACTTTATTATACTCTATCAGGGGACTTTGTCTTACTCGATCAGGGCCCTTTGTTTTACTCGACCAGGGGACATTGTTATAATAGATCAGAGGACTTTGTTATACTCGATCAGGGGACTTTGTTATACTCGATCAGGGGACTTTCGTTATACTCGATCAGGGGACTTTGTTATACTCGACCAGGGGCCTTTTTTATACTCGATTAGGAGACTTTGTTATACTCGATAAGGGGACTTTGTTATACTCGATAAGGGGAATTTGTTATACTCGATAAGGGGACTTTGTTAGACTCGAACACGGGACATTGTTATAGTCGATCAAGGGACTTTGTTATACTCGATGAGGGTCCTTTGTTATACTCGATGAGGGGCCTTTGTTATAGTAGATGAGTGGAATTTGTTATACTCGACTAGGGGCCTTTTTCGACTTGACGAGGGGCCTTTGTTATACTCGATCAGGGTCTTTGTTATCCTCGATCAGGGGACTTTGTTATACTCGAGCAGGGGGCTTTGTTATACTCGATCAGGGGACTTTGTCATACTCGATCAGGGAACTTTGTTATACTCGACCAGGGAACTTTTTTATACTTGACCAATGGACTTTGTTATACTCGATGAGGGGCCTTTGTTATACTCGATGAGGGGACTTTATTATACTTGACCAATGGACGTTGTTATACTCAATGAGGGGCCTTTGTTATACTCGATGAGGGGGCTTTGTTATACTCGACCAGGGAACTTTGTTATACTCGATCAGGGGATATGTTATACTCGATCAGGGGACTTTGTTATACTCGATCAGGGGACTTTGTTATGCTTGATTAGGGGACTTTGTTATACTCAACCAGGGGACTTTGTTATACTCGATTAAGGGACTTTGTTATACTCGACCAGGGGACTTTATTATACTTGACCAATGGACGTTGTTATACGCAATGAGGGGCCTTTGTTATACCTGATGAGGGGGCTTTGTTATACTCGACCAGGGAACTTTGTTATACTCAATCAGAGGACTTTGTCTTACTCGATCAGGGCCCTTTGTTATGCTCGTCCAGGGGACTTTGCTATACTCGATCAGGGGACTTTTGTTATACTCAATCAGGGGACTTTGTTATACTCTATCAGGGGACTTTGTCCTACTCGATCAGGGCCCTTTGTTATACTCGACCAGGGGACTTTGTTATAATCGATCAGGGGACTTTGTTATACTCGATTAGTGGCCTTTTTCATACTCGATTAGGGGACTTTGTTTTACTCGATAAGGGGACTTTGTTAGACTCGATTAGAGGACTTTGTTATACTCGACCAGGGGCCTTTGTTATACTCGATTTGAAAACTTTGTTATACTCGACCAAGATACATTGTTGTACTCGATCAGGGGGCTTTGTTATATTCCACCTGGGACTTTGTTATACTCGATCAGGCGATATGTTATACTCGATCAGGGGACTTTGTTATACTCGACGAGAAGACTTTGTTATACTCGACGAGAAGACTTTGTTATACTCGATCAAGGGACTTTCTTATACTCGACCAGGGGACTTTTTTATACTTAACCAATGGACTTTGTTATACTCAATGAGGGGCCTTTGTTATACTCGATCAGGGGACTTTGTTATACTCGACCAGGGGACTTTGTTATAAGCGATCAGGGGACTTTTTTATACTCGACCAGAGGACTTTGTTAAACTTGATCAGGAGATATGTTATGCTCGATCAGGGGACTTTGTTATACACAACCAGGGGAATTTCTTAACTCAAAGAAGGGACTTTGTTGTACTCGATCAGGGGACTTTGTTATACTTGATTAGGGGACTTTGTTATAGTCGACCAGGGGACTATTTTATACTTGACCAATGGTTGTTGTTATACTCAATGAGGGGCCTTTGTTATACTCGATCAGGGGACTTTGTTATACTCGACCAGGGGACTTTGTTATACTCGACCAGGGGACTTTGTTACACGCAATCAGGGTTCTTTGTTATACTCGATGAGGGGCCTTGTTATACTACATCAGGGCACTTTCTTATACTCGCTTAGGGGCCTTTTTTAGACTCGTTCAGCGGCCTTTGTTATACTCGATCAGGGGACTTTGTTATACTCGATCAGGGGACTTTGTTATACTCGAGCAGGGGGTTTTGTTATACTCGATCAGGGGACTTTGTTATTCTCGATTAGGAGCCTTTGTTATACTCGATGAGGGGGCTTTCTTATACTCGACTAGGGGACTTTGCTATACTCGACCAGGGGACTTTGTTATATTCGATCAGGGGACTTTGTTATACTCGATCAGGGGACTTTTTTATACTCGACCAGAAGACTTTCTTATACTCGTCCAGGAGACTTTGTTATACTCGATTAGGGAACTTTGTTATACTCGATTAGGGGAGTTTGTTATACTCGATCAGGGGATATGTTAGACTCGATCAGGGGACTTAGTTATACTCGGTTAAGGGGACTTTGTTATACTCGTCCAGGGGTCTTTGTTATAATCGATCAGGAGACTTTGTTATACTCGATCAGGGGACTTTGTTATACTCGAGCAGGGGACCTGTGTTATACTCGATCAGGGGACTTTGTTATACTCGACCAGGGGCCTTTTTTATACTCAATCAGGGACTTTTTTATACTCGACCAGAGTACTTTGTTATACTCGATCAGGGGACTTTGTTATACTCGACCAGGGGACATTGTTATACTCGACCAGGACACTTTTTTATACTCGATTAGGCGGCTTTGTTATACTCGATCAAGGGACTTTGTTATACTCGATGAGGGTCCTTTGTTATACTCAATCAGGGACTTTTTTATACTCGACCAGAGTACCTTATTATACTTGATCAGGGGACTTTGTTATACTCGACTAGGGGCCTTTTTTGGACTCGACGAGGGGCCTTTGTTATACTCGATCAGGGGACTTTGTTATACTCGACAAGGGGACTTTGTTATACTCAATCAGGGACTTTTTTATACTCGACCAGAGTCCTTTATTATACTCGATCAGGGGACTTTGTTATACTCAATGAGGGGCCTTTGTTATATTCGATGAGGGGACTTTGTTATACTCGACCAGGAGACTTTTTTATACTCGACCATAGGACTTTGTTATACTCAATCAGGGGATATGTTATACTCGATCAGGGGACTTTGTTATACTCAACCAGGGGACTTTGTTATACTCGATCAAGGGACTTTGTTATACTCAACCAAGGGACTTTGTTATACTCGATCAGGGGACTTTTTTATACTCGATTAGGGGCCTTTGTTATACTCGATGAGGGGGCTTTGTTATACTCGACCAGGGGATTTTGTTATACTCGAACAGGGAATATGTTATACTCGATCAGGGGACTTTGTTCTACTCTATCAGGGGACTTTGTTATACTTGATTTGGGGACTAAGTTATACTCGATCAGGGGACTTTGTTATACTCGATCAGATGACTTTGTTATACTCGACCAAGGAAATTTGTTATGCTCGATTACAAAACTTTGTTATACTCGACCAGGAGACTTTGTTATAGTCGTTGAGTGGACGTTGTTATACTCCACCAGGGTCTTTTTTATACTCGATTAGGGGATATGTTATACTCGATCAGGGGACTCTGTTATACTCGTCCAGGGGGCTTTGTTTTACTCGATCAGGGGACTTTGTTATACTCGATCAGAGGACTTTGTCTTACTCGATCAGGGCCCTTTGTTATGCTCGACCAGGGGACTTTGCTATACTCGATCAGGGAACTTTTGTTATACTCAATCAGGGGACTTTGTTAAACTCTATCAGGGGACTTTGTCTTACTCGGTCAGGGCCCTTTGTTATACTCGACAAGGGGACTTTGTTATAGTCGATCAGGGGACTTTGTTATACTCGATTAGGGGACTTTGTTATACTCAATCAGGGGACTTTTGTTATACTCAATCAGGGGACTTTGTTATACTCGACCAGGGGCCTTTTTCATACTCGATTAGGGGACTTTGTTTTACTCGATAAGGGGACTTTGTTATACTCGATTAGAGGACTTTCTTATACTCGACCAGGGGCCTTTGTTATACTCGATTAGAAAACTTTGTTATACTCGACCAAGATACATTGTTGTACTCGCTCAGGGGACTTTGTTATATTCCACCTGGGACTTTGTTATACTCGATCAGGCGAAATGTTATACTCGATCAGGGGACTTTGTTATACTCGACGAGAGGACTTTGTTATACTCAACGAGAAGACTTTGTTATACTCGATCAAGGAACTTTCTTATACTCCGGCAGGGGGCTTTGTTATACTCGATCAGGGGACTTTGTTATACTCGATCAGGTTACTTTGTTATACTCGACCAGGGGACTTTTTTATACTTGACCAATGGACTTTGTTATACTCAATGAGGGGCCTTTGTATACTCGATCAGGGGACTTTGTTATACTCGACCAGGGGACTTTGTTATACGTGATCAGGGGACTTTTTAATACTCGACCAGAGGACTTTGTTAAACTTGATCAGGAGATATGTTGTGCTCGATCAGGGGACTTTGTTATACTCAACCAGGGGACTTTCTTAACTCAAACAGGGGACTTTGTTGTACTCGATCAGGGGACTTTGTAATACTCGATTACTGGCCTTTGTTATACTCGATGAGGGACTTTTTTATACTCGACCAGGGGACTTTGTCATACTCGACCAGAGGCCTTTGTTATACTCGATCGGGGGAGTTTGTTATACTCGTTTAGTGGACTTTCCTATATTTGACTAATGGACTTTGCTATACTCGATGAGGGGCCTTTGTTATACTCTATTAGGGGACTTTATTATACTCGATCAGGGGACTTTTTTATACTCGACCAGAGGACTTTGTTATAGTCGACCAGGGGACTTTGTTATACTCGATCAGGGGACTTTTTTATACTCGACCAGAGGGCTTTGTTTTACTCGATTATGGGACCTTGTTATACTCGACCAGGGGACTTTTTTGTACCTGACCAATGGACTTTGTTATACTAAATGAGGGGCCTTTGTTATACTCGATCAGGGTACTTTGATATACTCGACCAGGGGACTTTGTTATACGCGATCAGGGGACTTTTTTATACTCGAGCAGAGGACGTTGATATACTCGATCAGGGGATTTGTTATACTCGATCAGGGGAGTTTTGTTATACTCAATCAGGGGACTTTGTTATACTCGATCAGGGGCCTTTTTTATACTCGATTAGGAGACTTTGTTAAACTCGATAAGGGGACTTTGTTATACTCGATAAGGGGAATTTGTTATACTCGATAAGGGGACTTTGTTAGACTCGAACAGGGGACATTGTTATACTCGATCAAGGGACTTTGTTATACTCGATGAGGGCCCTTTGTTATACTCGATGAAAGGCATTTGTTATAGTAGATGAGGGGACTTTGTTATACTCGACTAGGGGCCTTTTTTGGACATGACGAGGAGCCTTTGTCATACTCGATCAGGGTCTAAGATATCCTCGATCAGGGGACTTTGTTATACTCGAGCAGGGGGCTTTGTTATACTCGATCAGGGGACTTTGTTATACTCGACCAGGGAACTTTTTTATACTTGACCAATGGACTTTCTTATACTCGATGAGGGGCCTTTGTTATACTCGATGAGGAGACTTTGTTATACACGACCAGGGGACTTTGTTATACTCAATCAGGGACTTTTTTATACTCGACTCGAGTACTTTGTTATACTCGATCAGGGGACTTTGTTATACTCGACCAGGGGACTTTATTATACTTGACCAATGGACGTTGTTATACTCAATGAGGGGCCTAAGTTATACTCGATGAGGGGGTTTTGTTATACTCGACCAGGGTGCTTTGTTATACTCGACCAGGGGACTTTGTTACACGCAATCAGGGTTCTTTGTTATACTCGATGAGGGGCCTTTGTTATACTAGATCAGGGGACTTTGTTATACTCGACGAGAAGAATTTTTTATACTCGATCAGGGGATATGTTATACTCGATCAGGGGTCTTTCTTATACTTGACCAATGGACTTTGCTATACTCGATGAGGGGCTTTTGTTATATTCGACCAAGGGACTTTGCTATTCTCGACCAGGGGACTTTTTTATACTTGATGAGGGGACTTTCTCATACTCGACCAGAGGCCTTTATTATAATCGATCGGGGGACTTTGTTATACTCGATCAGGGGACTTTGTTATACTGGATCAGGGGACTTTGTTATACTCGATTAGGGGCCTTTGTTATACTCGATGAGGGGGCTTTGTTATACTCGACCAGGGGACTTTGTTATACTCGATCAGGGGATATGTTTTACTCGATCAGGGGACTTTGTTATACTCGATCAGAGGACTTTTTTATACTTGATTAGGGGTCTAAGTTATACTCGATGAGGGGACTTTGTTATACTCGATCAGATGACTTTGTTATACTCGACCAAGGGAATTTGTTATGCTCGATTAGAAAACTTTGGTATACTCGACCAGGAGACTTTGTTATACTCGATCAGGGGACTTTGTTATACTCCACCAGGGACTTTGTTATACTTGATTAGGGGACTTTGTTATACTCGACCAGGGGACTTTTTTATACTTGACCAATGGATGTTGTTATACTCAATGAGGGGCCTTTGTTATACTCGATCAGGGGACTTTGTTATACTCGACCAGGGGACTTTGTTATACTCGACCAGGGGACTTTGTTACGCAATCAGGTTCTTTGTTATATACTCGATGAGGGGCCTTTGTTATACTAGATCAGGGGACTTTGTTATACTCACTTAGGGGCCTTTTTTGGACTCGATCAGCGGCCTTTGTTATACTCGATCAGGGGACTTTGTTATACTCGAGCAGGGGGTTTTGTTATACTCGATCAGGGGACTTTGTTTTACTCGATCAGGGGACTTTATTATACTTGATCAGGGGACTTTGTTATACTCGACCAGGGGACTTTTTATACTTGATCAGGGGACTGTGTTATACTTGATCAGGGCCCTTTGCTATACTCGACCAGGGGACTTTGTTATAATCGATCAGGGGACTTTGTTATGCACGATCTGGGGACTTTGTTGTACTGGGCCAGGGGAATTTCTTATACTCGATCAGGGGAATTTCTAATACTGGACCAGGGGACTTTTTTATACTCGATCAGGGGACTTTGTTATACTCAGTCAGGGGACTTTTGTTATACTCGATCAGGGGATTTTGTTATACTCGACGAGGGGGCTTTGTTATACTCGATTAGAAAACTTTGTTATACTCGACCAGGATACCTTGTTGTACTCGATCAGGGGACTTTGTTATTCTTCACCAGGGACTTTGTTATACTCGATCAGGCGATATGATATACTCGATCGGGGGAATTTGTTATACTCGACGAGAAGACTTTTTTATACTCGATCAGGGGATATGTTATACTCGATCAGGGGTCTTTCTAATACTTGACCAATGGACTTTGCTATACTCGATGAGGGACTTTTGTTATATTCGACCAAGGGACTTTGCTATTCTCGACCAGGGGACTTTTTTATACTTGATGAGGGGACTTTCTCATACTCGACCAGAGGCCTTTATTATAATCGATCGGGGGACTTTGTTATTCTCGATCAGGGGATATTATATACTCGATCAGGGGACTTGGTTATACTCGTCCAGGGGGCTTTTTTTACTCGATCAGGGGACTTTGTTATACTCGATCAGGGGACTTTGTCTTACTCGATCAGGGCCCTTTGTTATACTCGACCAGGGGATATGCTTTACTCGATCAGGGGACTTTGTTATACTCGTCCAGGGGGCTTTGTTTTACTCGATCAGGGGACTTTGTTATGCTCGATCTGGGGACTTTGTTATACTGGGCCTGGAGACTTTGTTATTCTCGATCAGACGGTATGCTATACTCGATCAGGGGACTTTGTTATACTCGATCAGGGGACTTTGTATTACTTGATCAGAGCCCTTTGCTATACTCGACAAGGGGACTTTCTTATAATCGATCTGGGGACTTCGTTATGCTGGGCCAGGGGACTTTGTTATACTCGAGCAGGGGGCTTGTTATACTCGATCATGGGACTTAGTTATACTCGATCAGGAGGCTTTGTTATACTCGATCAGGGGACTTTGCTATACTCGATCAAGTGACTTTGTTATACTCGACCTGGAGACTTTGTTATAATCGATCAGGGGACTTTGTTATACTCGACCAGAGGAATATGTTATACTTGATCAGGTGATATGTTTTACTCGATGAGGGGACTTTGTTATACTCGATGAGGGGACTTTGTTATACTTGATTTGGGGACTTTGTTATACTCGACCAGGGGACTTTTTTATTCTTGACCAATGGACGTTATTATACTCAATGAGGGGCCTTTGTTATACTCGGTTAGGGGACTTTGTTATACTCGACCAGGGAACTTTGTTACACGCAATCAGGGGTCTTTGTTATACTCGATGAGGGGCCTTTGTTATACTAGATCAGGGGACTTTGTTATACTCGCTTAGGGGCCTTTTTTGGACTCGATCAGCGGCCCTTGTTATACTCGATCAGGGGACTTTGTTATATTCGATCAGGGGACTTTGTTATACTCGAGCAGGGGGTTTAGTTATACTCGATCAGGGGACTTTGTTATACTCGATCAGGCGACTTCTTTATACTTGATCAGGTGACTTTGTTATACTCGACCAGGGGACTTTTTATACTTGATCAGGGGACTTTGTTATACTTGATCAGGGCCCTTTGCTATACTCGACCAGGGGACTTTGTTATAATCGATCAGGGGGCTTTGTTATGCTCGATCTGGGGACTTTGTTATACTGGGCCAGGGGACTTTTTTATACTCGATCAAGGGAATTTCTATTACTGGACCAGGGGACTTCTTTATACTCGATCAGGGGACTTTGTTATACTCAGTCAGGGGACTTTTGTTATACTCGATAAGGGGACTTTGTTATACTCGACCAGGGGGCTTTGTTATACTCGATTAGAAAACTTTGTTATCCTCGACCAGGATACCTTGTTGTACTCGATCAGGGGACTTTGTTATGCTCCACCAGGGACTTTGTTATACTCGATCAGGCGCTATGATATACTCGATCAGGTGACTTTGTAATACTCGACGAGAAGACTTTGCTATAGTCGATCAGGGGATATGTTATTCTCGATCAGGGGTCTTTCTTATACTTGACCAATGGACTTTGCTATACTCGATGAGGGGCTTTTGTTATACTCGATCAGGGGACTTTGTTATAATCGATCAGGGGACTTTTGTTATACTCAATCAGGGCACTCTGTTATACTCGATCAGGGGACTTTGTTATACTCGATCAGGGGACTTTTGTTATGCTCAATCAGGGGACTTTGTTATACTGTATCAGGGGACTTTGTCTTACTCGATCAGTGCCCTTTGTTATACTCGACCAGGGGACTTTGTTATACTCGATCAGGGGATATGTTATACTCGATCAGGGGACTGTGTTATACTCGATCAGATGACTATGTTATATCTCGACCAAGGGACTTTGTTATACGCGATGAGGGGACTTTTTTATACTCGACCAGAGGACTTTGTTATACTTGGTCAGGGGATATGTTATACTCGATCAGGGGACTTTGTTATACTCGGTTAAGGGGACTTTGTTATACTCGGTTAAGGGGACTTTGTTATACTCGTCCAGGGGGCTTTGTTATACTCGATCAGGGGACTTTGTCTTACTCGATCAGGGCCCTTTGTTATACTCGATCAGGGGACTTTGTTATAATCGATCAGGGGACTTTGTTATACTCGATCAGGGGACTTTGTTATACTCGATCAGGGGACTTTTGTTATACTCAATCAGGGGACTTTGTTATACTCGACCAGGGGCCTTTTTTATACTCGATTAGGGGACTTTGTTTTACTCGATAAGGGGACTTTGTTATACTCGGTAAGGGAAATTTGTTGTACTTGATAAGGGGACTTTGTTAGACTCGAACAGGGGACATTGTTATATTCGAACAGGATACTTTGTTATTCTCGATTAGGCGGCTGTGTTATACTCGATCAAGGGACTTTGTTATACTCGATGAGCGGCCTTTGTTGTACTCGACGAGGGGCCTTTGTTATTTTAGATCAGAGGACTTTGTTATACTTGACTAGGGGCCTTTTTTGGACTCGATGAGGGGCCTTTGTTATACTCGATGAGGGGACTTTGTTATAATCGACCAGGGGACTTTGTTATATGCGATCAGGGGACTTTTTTTACTCGACCAGAGGGCTTTGTTATACTCGATTAGGGGGCCTTTGTTATACTCGATGAGGAGGCTTTGTTATACTCGACCAGGGGACTTTGTTATACTCGATCAGGGGATATGTTATACTCGATCAGGGGACTCTGTTATACTCGATCAG
>NW_024751642.1:0-9576 GCF_018991925.1 Homarus americanus
CTCTGTTAGTCCCTCATACCCTACCCTGTTAATCCCTCATACCCTACCATTCCAGTCCCTCATATTCCACCCTACCAGATCCTCATACCTCACCCTTCCAGCCTGTCTTTGTGTCCCAACCAAATTAAGTTCTGTAAAAATCTACCTGATGTCTTTCGCCTTCCCTTACCATCATCTCCCAATTGGTTGTCTTGTAAATAGTAGATCGATGCCCTGGAGTCTCTGGTAGTTTCAATAAGTCTGGAGCCCAACACATTAAGGAACTTCAGGGTGCTGTCATGCTGGGGAGGGAGGGAGAAGGAGCTGCATTATGCTGTCATGCAGGGGAGGGAGGGAGAGGGAGCTGCATTATGATGTCATGCTAGGAAGGGAGGGAGAGGGAGCTGCATTATACTGTCATGCTGAGGAGGGAGGGAGGGAGAGGGAGCTGCATTATGCTGTCATGCTGGGGAGGGAGGGAGGGAGAGGGAGCTGCATTATGCTGTCATGCTGGGGGAGGGAGGAGGGGGCTGCATATGCTGTCATGCTGGGGGAGAGAGGGAGGGAGCTGCATTATGCTGTCATGCTGGGGAGGAGGGAGAGAGGGAACTGCATTATCTTGTCATGCTGGGGAGGAGGAGAGCAGGGATTGCATAATGTTGTCATGCTGGGGAGGGAGGGAGGGAGCTGCATTAGCTGCTGTCTGCTGGGGAGAGGGAGGAGAGGAGCTGCGTGTGATGTCATGCTGGGAAGGGAGGGAAGAGGCTGCATTATGCTGTCATGCTCGGGGAAGGAGGAGAGGGAACTTTGCATTATGCTGTCAAGCTGGGGATGGAGGGAGAGGGAGCTGCATTATTCTGTCATGCTGGGGAGAGAGGGAGTGGGAGCTGCATTATGCTGTCATGCTGGGGAGGGATGGAGAGGGAGCTGCATTATGGTGTCATGCTGGGGAGGGAGGGAGAGGGAGCTGCATTATGCTGTCATGCTGGGGAGGGAGGGAGAGGGAGCTGCATTATGATGTCATGCTGGGAAGGGAGGGAGAGGAAGCTGCATTATGCTGTCATACTCGGGAAGGAGGGAGAGGGAACTGCATTATGCTGTCAAGCTGGGGATGGAGGGAGAGGGAGCTGCATTATGCTCTCATGCTGGGGAGAGAGGGAGAGGGAGCTGCATTATGCTGTCATGCTGAGGAGGGATGGAGAGGGAGCTGCATTATGCTGTCATGCTGGGGAGGGAGGGAGAGGGAGCTGCATTATGCTGTCATGCTGGGGGAGGGAGAGGGGAGGAGGGGCGCTGCATTATGCTTTGTCATGCTGGGAAGGGAGGGAGGGAGCTGCATTATGCTGTCATGCAGGGGAAGGAGGAGGAACTGCGTGTGCTGTCATGCTGGGGAGGGAGGGAGAGGGGGCTGCATTATGCTGTCATGCTGGGGGAGGGAGGGAAGGAGAGGGAGCTGCATTATGCTCTCATGCTGGGAAGAGAGGGAGAGGGAGCTGCATTATGCTGTCAAGCTGGGGAGGGAAGGAGAGGGAGCTGCATTATGTTGACATGCTGGGGAGGGAGGGAGAGGGAGCTGCATAATGTTGTCATGCTGGGTAGGGAGTGAGAGGGAGCTGCATTATCCTGTCATGCTGGGGAGAGAGGGAGAGGGAGTTGCATTATGTTGTCATGCTGGGGAGGGAGGTAGAGGGAGCTGCATTATGCTGTCAATTCGGGGAGGGAGGGAGAGGAGGTCGCATTATGCTGCATGCTGCATTAATATGATGCAGCATAACTCCAGCAGTCTCACTACAGCTTTGTATGTTTACTGTATGTTTACAGTCGAATGAAAACCTGAGAGACTACACAATATAAGTCCTTTCATTATCATTGTCACGGACACGGACACAAGAATTCAATGGATCTAAGTAACGAAAATAAGGAATAATTTAAGTTGTTGTCAAAGACTTTCATATGATTATTGTTTATAACTGAAGGTCTTGGAACTATTTTATCACAACAAAGAAATATAATGCAGTAAAACATGGACAGTGACGAAGTACAATAAAGAACAAACACAAACTGTGACATAGAGAACATCCAAGATACAGGAAGACAAACAATAGTAAAATGACAAGGACAGTCATGAGGACACTGAAGGTGAAACTAACAAAAGATACCTGGAGGAGTTGTTATAAATATTGATTTATGTTTTTAACTTTTTGTACTTTTTTGAAGATTTTGTTTTCTCCATAATACAAAAATATCGGTTAATATTCGTTTTTATTCCAATAGGTATTTGGCATTTTTTTACCATTATCACTAGGATTATTTTCAGGTTAGGTCAGGTGAGGTCAGGTAAGGTAGGTTAAAGAATACCAAAATACAAAAAAAAAAAAATATCTACCAATTGGGGAAATTGGGATGAAAAATTTTTTTTACCCAATTTTCTCCAAGAGGTGTAAGATGATCTTGCAGCTTCATACAAATTCACTAAACAACAATAATAATCCAAGAGTTAGTAAGGCATCACCTGGTCATGTTAAGCCCACCTGGTAAAGATGAACATGTTGGTAATGTTTGTATCGTGACTGAACCACCTCACACGGCAGCCCTGAGGCTTTAGGCCACTGACTTAAGTGCTTACATTATACAAAATAACGCTCTGTAATGGCCGATGATGCTGTTTTGGTTGTCTAATTGTAGTTTCCAACACGGTAATTACAGCAGGTATCTTTTTATTATCCTGCCATTAAAATAATTAAGTGAATTTATAGACTTACGTAACATCATGAAAGTATAAACCGATGAATTAAAATTAAATAATTATCTTATAAAACAACTAATCTATTTAATTTTCCTTTGAGAGTTAAAGGGATAAAATACACACTAACTGGAGTCTAACTAACCTGGTGTGACTCCTCTCCGCCCCACCCAACACATAATCATCCACTCCAGGTAACCTTACACCGCCTAATGGAGCCAAACCTAATAGAATCACACCGAACTTATCCAAATAAACTTTTCAGTGGGTAACCTTGACTCTACCACACCTTGGCTTTAGACGCTAGTATAAGTCTGGCTGGAGGGACCGTAGTCATTATAAGGGAAGCTTTTTAATAATAGCCATTACCTGCCTCCCGTTAACACTAATGAAATGTTCCTAAAATTAAACAAACTACAATTAAATCCAAATCCTTTTGAATATTTACATAATTTACTGGAGTGTTTCATTATGTTAGTGTGGGGGGCGTTTGTTGTGGCCGGGACTCCTCTTCAGATAATATAAATACAGATAATGTTGTTTTAATAAGTAATCTCTTAATGAAAATGTAGAGAAAATTGGTCAACAAATCTTAACAGTTATCCTGATTTCTTAAAGAACAATAGAGGAATAAGAAGAGGAGGAGGAGGGAAAGAAAAGAAAGCATAAAGAAAACAATATAACAAAGATGAACAACAGAGAAAAAATGAAGAGTAAGATGAAAGAAACTTAGACTGATCAAAAAGACGTATAACAATCTGATTAAAACTAATCACTATATTAGATCAGATCAGATCAGATCAAGGTTAGGTTAGTTTTGGTTAGATAAGGTCAGGTTAGGCTAGGCTAGGCTAGGCTAGGCTAGGCTAGACTTGTTTTACACAAGGTTAGGTTAGGTTAGGTTAGGTCAGGTTAGACTAGGCTAGCCTAGGCCAAGGTGGGTGGAGCTTTGCTGACGTCAGGAATTATGACCTCACAAGACAAGTGTTACCTTCACTGACACTTGTTTCATCAAAAGATTAAACACGTAGACGTTTACAGTCATCCATAGACTCACATTTATGGTACAACAGTTGCAGAAGTGCATGCAACACACCTGGTTCCACATTGAGCTGAGAATCCAACGATGCAGTGTACTGATAGATGGGAAACGAAATTGACTTCTATCAGGCAAGTAGTGATAAGCTTTCGGGCTTAAGCTGCGAAAGGTCAGTACTCGACTGATATCCTCCTCAGACCAGTATATTACAGGGACACCAGTTGAGAACAAAATCACTTGGGAAGAGAAAAAAAACTACTAAAAACATCATTAGTCGCAGCAGTAGCCTTGATAAAAGTATTTTCTCTTTGGTCTTGCAAATAAATCCTCTCCTTCTCCCATCCTTTTTTTTTCTCAGTGAGAGGAACATCTCTCTCCCTCCTTACATCATCCAGTTCACGTTGTAAATCCACAGTGATCAGAACTGGTCTCTCTTCCTCTGACTTGTCTGCTACTATTAATGTTCCTATGTCCAATAGGGCACAGAGAGAGAGAGAGAGAGAGAGAGAGAGAATTGTAACTATGTACAATTGCCTACAGGATAACCTTTCCTCCCTGTTGTGCTCATTATATTAATAATGTAGACATTAGGTGAGGTTCTTAGATTAGACTTTTTATGCAAGAGATAGGAAACGTAGGACTTAGGTGTGTTCTCCTGTGGCTGGGATAGGGCATAAGAACATAAGAACATAAGAATGGAGGAAACTGCAGCGGGCCTATTGGCCCATACTGGGCAGTCCCGTTTACACCCAACCCCTATTGCTCATATGAGCATCCAACCTATGTTTGAAGCAATTCAGCGTATTCGAGTTAATGATGATATTTGGTAACTTATTCCATTCATCACTACTCTGTTTCAAACCAGTGTTTACCCTATTTCACGCCTAAATCTAAATTTAACCATTCCAAACCATTGTTACGAGTTAAACTCCTGGTTGGATAATTTAGTACCTTTGTAATGTCCCCTTTGTTTAGCCTCATAAACACTTATACACCTCTATCAGGTCGCCCCTCGCTCTACATTCTCTCGAGGGAGTGCAAATTGGAATGCTTTAACCTGTCTCTGTACTCAAGGTTCCTAATGCCCGGGATTAGTCTTGTCATTTTCCTCTGATTTCTTTCCAATGATTCTATATCCATTCTGTAATACGGTGACCAGAACTGAACTGCGTAATCCAGGTGTGGTCTCACAAGAGCAAGATACAGTTTTAGGAAGACCTCGCTAGTCTTGTAACTAACACTCCTTTGTATGAACCCAAGTACTTTATTAGCCTTGTTACGAGTAAAAACACATTGTTTACTTGGCTTAAGGTTCCTACTTATCATTACTCCTAAATCTCTCTCGCAGTCGGATTTCTCTATGGCATCGTTGTTCATCTGGTATCTGGTTTCCCTGTTTACATCTCCTATACTGAGTACTTTACATTTGTCAACGTTGAATTTCATCTGCCATTTTTCAGACCATTCGAAAAAATTTGTTTAGATCTCCTGTAGTTTTGCGAGTCTCGTCAGATTTGATATACGTCTATTTGAGTGTCATCAACAGAACTACTTATGTTGCTGTCTATGCGGATATCTATGTCGTTTATGTATATAATAGAAAATAATGGTCCAAGTACTGAGCCTTGGGGAACTCCACTTGTGACGATGCTCCAATGGGACTTAGTGCAGTTAATGCTCACTCGCTGTTTCCTGTCCTGTAACCACGCCCTAATCCATTTAAGGATGTTACCTTTGATGCCATGTGCTTCTACCTTTCTAATTAGTCTTTAGTGGGGGACTCTGTCGAAGGCTTTGCTAAAGTCGAGATATACCACATCATAATTGTGCCCCTCGTCCACCGATTCGAAAACTGATGAAAAGAATGTTAATAGATTAGTTAGGCAAGAACGTCCGCTTGTGAAGCCAAGCTGGGAATCATTGATCAATCGGTGCTTCTCCAGGTGATTTCGAATAGAGTTTGAAATGATTGCTTCCAGTAATTTGCCTACTATTGAAGTTAGACTGATTGGGCGGTAGTTAGAGGATAGTGATCTATCCCCCTTCTTGAAAATCGGTATTACATTCGCTATCCTCCAGGATTCTGGTACTACACCTGTTTTTAAGGGCATGTTAAACAACTTTGCTAAGGGCATACTAAGCTCTTCCTTACATTCCTTTAATACTCTGGCAAATATCTCATCGGGACCAGGTGACTTATTAGGCTTTAGTTTGTCTATTTGCTTACTAACATCGTTACTAGTCACTACTATCTCACTTAATTTGTTTTCTTCACTATCTCTGAATAGAGTCGGTGCCTCGGGTATCATGTTTAGATTTTCGGTGGTGAAAACTGTTGAAAATATTTATTCAAATTATTGCTCATTTCTCCGTCGTTATCAGTGAGCTCGCCGGAGTCTGACCGTATTGGTCCAATCTTTTCTCGTGTTTTAGTTTGATACATTTGGTAGAATCCTTTGGGGTTTGTCTTCGCCTCCCTTGCTATCCTTACCTCATTATTCCTCTTTGCTTTCCTTATCTCGGTTTTAACTCTACTCGCCACGATTTATCCTTCTACCTATAGCCTTCCTTTGGCCAATAATGTTCTTTAAATAATTATTTATCCATTTAGGGTCATTGTTGTCTGATCTGAGTTTTTTGTATGGTATGTTCTGCCTTTGTGCATTAAGTAACTCACTATTTAAATTATCGTGGAACTCGGCAATCTCAGATCTCGTTATCAGGTCGGTGTCATCTGTCAGGTTCACGGCCAAGCGCGACACCCCCTCTCTCAGCTGCGTCTTTAAACTGTCAAAGTTTGCCCTTCTGAAATCTGTTACTTTAGTGGAATTTTCCTTACGTCTGCCCTGAAAATCTAACTGGAATCGAATTTCTTTGTGATAGCTGTTTGCAAGTTCGTTCCCTACCTCGACATTGCTAATGAGGTTTTCTCTGTTCGTCAGAACTAAATCCAGTATATTATTACCCCGTGTGGGTTCGGTTATATGTTGACTTAGGAAACAGTCCTGGATCGTCTCGAGAAAATCCTCTGATTCTGAGTTACCCGTAAGGACAGTCCAATCTATTTGGCCAAGGTTAAAGTCGCCTACTATACAGACTTTGTTGTGTATGGAAGCCCTGCGCATTTCATCCCAGATAAATCGCTCATTGACTCTATCAAGATTGGGGGGTCTATATATTACCCCTGTGATTAATTTTTCCCGACCGTCGCTTAATTCTATCCAAATTGTTTCTGTATTCCTCTCAGTTTTTATTTCCTTATTTATTTCACACTTCAGATTATCCCTAACATAGATTGCTAATCCGCCTCCTTTTCTGGTCTGCCTATCGGTATGGAACAGTTTGTAACCCGCAATTTGGTATTCGACTGGTAATTCACGTGTGTCTAGGTTGATCCATGTTTCAGTGAATGCAATTATATCGATTTCTTCGGTACATACCAAGGCCTTAATATCATCCATTTTGTTTCTCATACTTCTACTGTTCGCGTAGTATACATTTAAGTTAGTCGTGTTCTGAGTCCTTCCCTTACCGCGTTTAGTTTTAAACTCCCTGTCTAATTTAGTTTTGTCATCCTTCCTAACACTATTTCCCTGTAATCTTTCGCCTTGTTTACCCGCTCCCACTGCAGTCTCCTCCACCCCCGTGCTCCTATGTTCTCTTAGCAGTTTAAAGACTTCGATATCTTTTGAACTGCCCCCTCTAGAGCCCCAGCCAGGGTTGCTACTCCATCCCTAGACAGGTGCACCCCATCCCTAGCATAAAGGTCCCTTCTGCCATAGAAGTTGTCCCAGTTGTCAATGAATGGGACTGATATTGACTTGCAATATCTGTCAAGATGGTCGTTAACACCAACTGCCCTTGACAACCATTCACTGCCAACTCTCCTTCTAGGCAGGACACCGCATATGATAGGGATCCCTCCCTTAGTCCTAATACGATCTATGGCTGCCTTGAACTTATCAAGAAGTTCCTCGCTCCTACACCGGCCAATATCATTGCCTCCTGCACTGAGGCAGATAATGGGTTTGTTCCCATTACCAGACAAGATATTGTCCATCCTGTCAATTATATCCCCCACCCCAGCCCCTGGCAAACACACCCTCATCCTATTTTTGTTTGTACCACAAAAGGCCCTGTCCATATACCTTACCTGTGAGTCACCAACAATTAAAGTTTTTATACCTTCCTTGTCATCCCTGCCCCTGACTGTACTAACGTCCAATTCGTCTATCAAGGGACTGAACGGGTTGGTACACTTAGCTGTTGTTGTCGTTGTTGTCGTATCCTTTGAGTGCTTCTTGACCACCAGCTTGGTCCTCCCACTACTCACTGAGAGGATAGATAGAGTCTTGTCAGGGGAAGTACCAATCCGGTAGTGTGTCTTAGAGTAGGAGGCAACGACAAAGGAAAGGTTAGGAGTGAGGAACTTTTCAGCAGGTATAGGGAGGCATTAGGGAAGATTAGTGATAGGGTAGGGAACCCAATAGTATGTGGTGTCTCGTCCAGAAGAGGAGTTGGCGGTGAAAGGCTGTCCAAGGCAATTGCTATAAATTGTCGACTGGAATAAAAAAAAACATTGTGTAAGCAATGGTTGGGCGTTCATTGATAACTGGCGACGATTCTACGGCAACGACTACCTGTACAGTCGTGACGGGGTACACTTGTCTGGAGCGTGAAATTGTCACTCCGAAGGGGAAGTTTCGCCAGTAGATAGAGGGGAGTATAAGTGGTTACTCAGAACAAGGGGTAAAACAGGACCAGGGAAGGGTAGGTTTAAATGTGTACTATACAAACAGTAGGAGCATTAGAAATAAAATAGACTTGCTGAGAGCGGTTGTATGTACTGAGAATGTAGACGTCATAGTAGCCACCTAAACCTGGATGAATCTGGCGAGCAAGAACTTTTTATCTGAGTAACAAAAAGAAGGGTACAACCTTTTTCACAAGGACAGGGAAGGTAGGAAGGGGGGAGGAGTTGCACTCTTCGTCAGAGATACATTAAAATGGTGCATTAATAATACAATAAAGGGTGAAATAGGAACTGAGTCTGTATGGGTAGAAATGGCAGAAAGAAGCGAAAACTAATTATGGGAGTGATTTACCGGCCCCCAAGTCTTGGGAAAGAAGCAACTCAGCCCATATGGCAGGAAATGAGTAGGGCAGCAATATACAACAACCTATGCATTATGGGGAATTTCAACTTCAGAAATATTGACTGGGACAACATTGTAGGTGACTATGAATCTGAAGACTTCCTAGACGCAGTACAGGACAATTTTTTGAATCAACTAATTACAGAACCTACTAGAGGTGACAATATATTAGACCTAGTATGAACAAATAAAGAAAATATTATCAGAGATATCACAATAGGGGAAGAACTTGGGAACAGTGATCACAGAGAAATCAGGTTTACCCTAAATTTGGGAAGGAAAAATAATGAAAATATGGTCAGAGTCCCAGACTTTCCATCGGCGGATTATGAGGGGTTAAGAAGGTACCTAGGCTTAGTTTAGAGTGTGTTGTATACACAATGTCCCGAGAAAGCAGTCATGATTATAAGAACCAATTTCGTCTTTCACTGCTTTTGAAGGCTATTGACTTAAGGGGAGGGGGGGGGTGAGAGGCGTGGCCTAGAATGGCGGACAGGTGTAACGCTTGTCATTAATTAATAAAGAGCTTGTAAGCTGGTAAGATTAATTCGTCTAGGAATACTTCTCCTTTGTGAGTCAGCTTATTCACAACTTGATAACTCGGTTAAGCGCGATGTTTCCAGAAGTTGCTAACCATGTTAACAAGTTTAGCTAAGACG
>NW_024751643.1:0-54891 GCF_018991925.1 Homarus americanus
TACTTAATATTGGAAGAACAAATACTTATAATGTATACAGCCTTAACAACATCAACCTAGAGAAGTCGACTTGTGAAAGAGACCTAGGGGTACTTGTAAGCCCGGACCTACGGCCTAGAAAACAGTGCGTTAATGTTCGAAATAAGGCAAACAGAGTATTGGGTTTTATATCTAGAAGTGTAATTAACAAGAGTGCAGAGGTCTTATTGCAACTATATCTTGCGCTAGTCAGGCCGCACCTCGATTATGTGGTCCAGTTCTGGTGCCCCTATTATAGAATGGATATAAATTCACTAGAGTCGGTGCAGCGAAGAATGACAAAATTGATTCCGGGAGTTAGAAACCTTCCATATCAGGATAGGTTAAAGAAACTTAACTTGCATTCCCGAGAAAGACGAAGAGTGCGGGGAGATATGATAGAAGTATTTAAGTGGGTGAAAGGAATCAATAAAGGGGATATAGATAAAGTTCTTATAATATCCGAGCAGGATAGGACTCGGAGCAACGGATTCAAGTTGGATAAGTTTAGGTTTAGGAGGGAGATAGGAAGAAACTGGTTCACAAATAGGGTGGTGGACGAGTGGAACAAGCTTAGCAACTTTGTAGTAAGTGCGGGAACTCTGGAAAGTTTCAAAAGGAGGCTAGATAGATTCATGGATGATAGAGAGTGGTAGTAACTCTCGACAGGAGCTGCCATGCACAGGCCAACCGGCCTATTGCAGACTCCTTATTTTCTTATGTTTCTTATGTAACAACCTTACTGCTCAAACAGCACCAGCAATGGTAGTTTTCCTTCACCACGTGTTACCTTGGCCCACACTCAGACAATTCAGATGGACACCTACAGTGTCCTCGGAGGAATAACACAGCCACCCAAATAGCCCTACTGAGTCATGGACTCATCCAACAATGATGGGGGCTGGCAGTTGTTTCCTTGGCCTGTGATGTCATCACGTGGGCAGTGGACGTGGCAGGGGAAGACTGGCCAGTTCTCTGGGCCCTAAGGATGGTGGTGAGTTCCTAACGCTCGGGATTCACGGAGTTACCCGAGTCTACTAGCCTTCATCCATCTACCAAGCGAGTGTGGAGGACGTCCCCAAGCTAAAGACTCGCCTAGACTCCTAGATGAACCTGTGGGTTGGAGGGATTTCAAAGCTGATTCACGTGGTCGAC
The DNA here is from genome assembly GCF_018991925.1 of Homarus americanus. NCBI lineage: Eukaryota > Metazoa > Arthropoda > Malacostraca > Decapoda > Nephropidae > Homarus > Homarus americanus. Next base: position 1,174 of record NW_024751643.1, read on the forward strand.
ATGAACATCTACGTTTCAAAAGGACGTTAAGGGCGTAAGAATACTTCACTTAAAGCACATCAGTTACGTTACTGTATCACTTGCATATTCAAACTATTAACTAAGTCAAAATCACTTAAAATGGCGAGTTATAACAGAAGGAGTGGACATACCTGTGGGTTGGAGGGATTTCAAACGCTGACTAACGTTTGAAACACCCGGGCCACTCTCTCACCCGGGCTATGCTCGAATTCCACTCACTCAGATATTTCAATGTACTACGTTACTGTATACTTTGGCGTTTGAAACTGAGACTACGAACTTATTTCCATTCCCTAATATTCCCTTTACAATCTATGCTCTGACTAAGCTATCGAAGACAAGAATTAAATTGATTTCAAGGTTCAGTATGGCAGTCCCGGTGGGCGGAGCCTAAGACAAGTTGCCTCCGATTACATCTACAAAAAGAAAGCTGGCCTGATGGTTCCTTTCAGGTTGATTAATTAATTCCATAATTAAAATCCTTACAACAATTTCACTATGAACAACTGGTTCTCTGATATTCATAGGTGAAAAAGAGGTTACTAGTCTCGGTCAACAAACGGGCATCTATATGACCGACGTCAATGATACATGGAAAACGGAGGATGTTTCCACTGGGAGACTCAGAAGGTTTACAGATTTTGTGGGCGTGGAGCGTAATATGAATCATTAGGTTTTAACAGGCTAGCCGTCATTATGACCATGACACTAGTTCAGTGAGAGACGCGAAGCACCGCCCTTAGTGATGCCTACCTTCTCATCAAGCAGTCAGTGAACTTCATTGTGCTCTATTCCGCCCTAAAAAGCCTGATATTATAAAGTGAAGTCATAGAGTGCTAGTGTGTGGTGATGGATGCCCCTCAGGCATTATTCTTAGTGATTCCCGACTTCTCACCAACACAGGTACCACGCATTCTGAGCGTCTTCTGTGTGTCGGCCATGACCACACTGTGAGGGCCACCCCATGTGAGGTGTGACTGTACACCGTTATGTTCCTTCACTGTGAACCTGTGGATCCCCTGCATGTCACCACCCAGGAATAGGAGCACATAATAGTATGTTTGAGAAGATTCGCTTTCGCCACTTGGAGCGACCTAGAATACCAGGCGTGGAAAAAGAACTGGTATAGTTACTTGGGAAGTAACCCCTCTCTACTCATCAGGAGTAGTGTGTGAACGAGGTACCTGGTATGTGTACCTAGAAATATCGAGGAGTTCCATACTTGTAGGTGTGGAGTTGTCATGGTCACATTGACTGCTGGTCTGTTTGTAACCTGTTGATTCTTATTATACTTCACGCCCGCAAAACATGTGGATAACTGGTTAGTTATCCCTAGGAAGAAACGCGTTTTACACCAAGGCTCCTTGTCCGTAAGTCCCGCCCATTTGAACACAGTTGTCAACATATATATTTCACTTTTTCTGGCAAACTCAATCTTGAATTAGTTTATGTAAATCAACTTTAGAAACTCGCCAGACCCGTGTCAACTGAGGGTCACCTTTGAATGTGTAGCAGTTGATTTGTATGTAATTTTTTTTATTGCATGAGTAGCAACCTCTGGCAACTCACGGGTATATAAACCAGGGCTGGAAGGAGGATCAGCCTCCTTAGACGATCTCCACATTGTTCTCAGGTATGTAAGCCAGCGTTCCCCGCCGATATACTGTAATCATTCAGTTTAACTTAGTCAATTTTGTGATTATCAGTGTTCATGTTGTAACAGTGAAATTGTCATTTACTCAGTGTAAGAATTATTATCACGTAAATGTTGTCTGTCGTTGCTAGACAAAAGATTGTTAGTGATTGAGTCATCATCATGCCTCCTTTGACGACCTCCAAATTGTTCTCAGATCCAGTGTGTGGGTTATATGAACACCCCACCTGCTGCCCGGGGTCGGTGGATACCTAACAGTTAGCTGTAGTGGACAATGTCGCCGATTTGGCAGGATTCAAATTGCTCCAGTCTGCATTCTGGGAAGTAGACCCCAGGCTCTCGCCACGTGTTAGACTATCACCGATCATAACAGCGGTCGTCAGTTGTTGAGACGCTAGTGTCCTATCCTGGGACACTCCAAACAGTTATATGGTCCACAGTGTTTGTTGTATATGATTGGGGATAATTATCTGGAATATAATTATCCCAAGTTGGGTAGGGAACCCATATAAATTGTTGGTATCAGTATTAACGTGCTGTGTTGTGAGTGCATCTCCATATGTACTAACAACAGTCTAGTGAAGGTATCAGATGTAAGTTTGTCTTGTAATGTAATGCAATGCCATGTAACACCAGTAATGTTGTAAGAAGTCAGAGTACAGTATCCAATTTGAACTGCAGATGAGTAAAAAGCCGAGGAGTTGAACCTCGTAGTTGTATGTTAATGACATCTTTGTCCCTACTATAATTTCATTAATAAACCATTTCTTAGAGTATATTAGGGGTATTCATTTTCACCTCAGTATCCACCTTTATTTCGCCCAAGAACTTGATACCAGAATTGCAGTACCCATGTGCCTAACCCTCGCCATGCTACCAAGGTCTGAGGTGTTGAAGGAACTATGAAATGAACTTTTAGACAGAACATATGAAGGAAATAAGACACAGAAAGAAGTTTGAAATAAGAATATAAGGGAGGAAGAAAATCCCCGCCTTTAATGGTGGCAGTGTCTCCCCGCTCTTACAAAGTGTACCTGGGATGTGGTGCTATGATGTAACATGTGATGTAATGTAACATGTGGTGCTATACTCTAACAGGTGGAGCAGTCTGGTGTGTTTGGCGTTATGGTAAGAAGGAATGACCGAGGTAAGGAGGTCAGTGATTGTTATGGAGAATGAGTATGTTAATGATAATTATATGATGTAAGACGTGTATTGATGTGAAGTGCAATGAAAATAATAGTTGTTCTTTTGATGAAGGCCAACTCTTTTTGTAATGTAACAGGTGGTGCAGTCTGATGTGTTTGGTGTTATGGTAAGAAGGAATGACCGAGGTAAGGAGGTCAGTGATTGTTATGAAGAATTAGTATGTTAATGATACTCATTTGATGTAAGACGTGTATTGAGGCAAAGTGTAATGAAAATAATAGTTGTTCTTTTGAGGAAGGCCAACTCTTCTTATATTTTGACTGGATGCAATATGTTTTATAAGGAATAAATTAGTTAAGACATGCTTCATGTTTCACCCTTCTTCCCACTATCGATTTGGTCAATGAAAAACCTAACCCAATGCCTAGCTTACTCTGCCCGCTACCTAACGAGCTACATAAAAGTAAGAAAAGAGTTAAGTTATCCCCTTAGAATTAGTGACCCTAGAATCTGGCAATATAATGTGTCTGTTAATAGTTTCTAGTGTGACACATCTCATCACATCTGTGTTTAACATTTGCTTACTACTGTACCAACAGGAGTGTAATTAATAGGAACTGATGTATCCAGCCAAGGTGGAATGGCATTAATGGGTTCGTCTGGGGTGATTGGGACATTCAGTTTCAAGAGATCTGCAACACTTTTATGAAGCTACTCCCCAAAGAGAGTCTTTTGTGGAAGGTTAGCGAGATAGTCGGGATTACTTAGATAGAACATCAACTCGGTTTGAGCTGTAGTTTGGGGACCATTGTTCTTCAAAACTTTGACACAAAACATGGTATTAAGTAAAGCTATCCTCTCAGATAGGGAGGGCAGTCCTAGCTCTTTTCTCATGTTTACAATTCTGGTTGATTTTGGGCATCCTAGAATGATGCGCATGGCTTTATTTTGCACTACCTCAAGGCTGTTGAGTTGCTTAGGCGGAATAGTCATAAGATGGAGAGCATGAAAGTCAACTACAGAACGAATGAAGTGAAGATAGAAAGTACGAGCATAGGTAGGTGATGTTAATTCCATAGCCCTTGCCAGCAAGTGTTCTGAGGGGTTTAATGCGCTGCATTACAGTAGTTTGGCACGAAGGTTGCCGACAAAGTTTGCATCATTCACACAAATTCCAAGATATTTGTAAGAGCTACATAGTTCCAAGGGCATGCAGTTAATGTTAAAGTCAAGAGGCAGAGCGTGAGCAGGATGAGGATTGAGGACCCTCGTCTTGTCAACAGATATTATGAGACCACATCCCACAGTCCTCTGATCAAATACATCCAGCAAGGCTTGGAGCCTGAGCTTGGTCTGTGTCATAATGCAGATATCATCAGCATAGCAAATTACAGCCTCGTTTGGCCAAACTGGAATGTCAGCAATAAGCTTGTGCATCAGTATATTAAAAAGCATAGAACTTAATACTCCTCCCTGAGACGTGCCAAGCTCAAATGATCTCATTCTGGTACTTTTGACTCCCTTAAACAGAACACTGGCATACCTGTTGGACAGATAACCCTTTATCCATGTCAGGAGGTTACCTTGGATGCCAAAATTAGCTAGTTACTCAAGTATAATGTCTCTATTAGCTACATCAAAGGCTGATTTAAGGTCTATGAAGGCTGTTTGTGTCTTATCTTTTGAGTGAACAAGATATTCTGCAAAGCATGTCTGTGTGCTGTGCCCGGGCATGAACCCATACAGATTAGAGGCCAGTTTGTCTTTGACTTGAAACATGAGACGGTTAAGAACAACTCTTTCAAGGACTTTACACATACAGGATGAGAGTGAAATGGGCCTGAAGCTTTGAGAGTTAGCTTTAGGGATTGGTACTATGTTCCATGAGTCCATGTCTTATGCAGAATACCCTGTGTGAGGCTCATTTGATACAGGTCATGCAGTGGATGGTTTGGGACCGCATTTAACTATCTCAGGGTGTTATAGGTTATGCCATCCTCACCAGGGGAGGATGATTCACCTTTTATTAGTGCTGTTGTTAGTTCGTGGTGTGTTATAGGAAACTGGTCGGTAAGGTCTGGTGAGGAACAGGCTATTTCAATATTGAAACCCCTATTAATGTGTGTGGTCTTAAGATATTGTTGTATGTCAGGAGGCAGGGAAGTGATTCGTGACACACTAGACCATTGGTCTAATAGCATGTCAACATATTCTGCAGGGCTGTGATGAAGATGGACTGGGGTGGGTGACTTAGTAATGGCTTTAATTTTGTTCCACACTTCTGCTAGAGTGTTTGTTTTATTAATCCCCTGTAAAAATTGTTCCCAACAGGTGTTTCTCACCTGACCTTTGAGTTCACGAAATGCTCTGTTAGCTTTGAGGAATGGCAGGAGGTTATTACTAGTTTTATTTTGCTTATAAGTGTTGGCAAGCTGTTCTACCTCCTCGCCTTCTTTGGTGAGGATGGGGTCATGTGTCCACAGAGGTGGTTTAGTGCTGCCCCCTCCCTTCCTCCTTGACTTAACCCAGGTGGTGTAATATGTGGTAATGACATTTACAAGATCACAGCAAAGTTCATCCACTGACCTAGGTGTATATCCAGCATACCATCTGTGGATGTTGACCTTGAAGTGCAGGTTAAGATGACCTTAGCCTTGACATTACTGTCTACTAGGTTATACCCAATCACATAATCAAGTCTGCCCCCCATCAGATGTGTCACTTTGTCTGTGTCGTATACAGTGATATTTTGATTATTGATGTAATTCATGAACACCCTCCCATTAGAGTTACACTAGACATCACCGAGGACAGGGCCGGATTTACCAATAGGCCAAGTAGGCCATTGGCCTAGGGCCCACCGGTATCTGGGGGCCCACTGAAACTAATTTGTCGCACAGCATGCCAGCGTATAGCCTTGTTTCAAGTGTACACCTAGTATTTCATTATATAATATATTCGCAACCATAAGGGCCCCTGTACAATAAGTATAGTGTCATGGTCATGTTGACTGCTAGTCTATTTAACTGATGATTCTTATTAAACTCCACGACCGCAAAACATGAGTGGGTTAGCGACCCCTGAGAAGACGTGCTTTTCCCCATAGATGCTACACTTGTGTTTCCCTCCTAGTTTGCCCAGCCTTTGTGAAGACAGTTATCAACGCGTTGTTATTCCACTTTCTCCTGGGAAGCTCAATCTTGAATTAGTCTGTGTATATGAACTCAAGTAATTCGCCAGACCTTTGTCAACTGAGGGTCATCTTTGAATGAGTAACAGTTGAGTTGTCTGTAATCTCTGTCATTGCGTGAGTAGCGATCACTGGAAACTCAGGGATATATATACCCGCTCATCACGCAGAACAAGCGTCCGTTAACGCCCGCTCCAACGTTTGTTTCAGGTATGTTTATGTGTAGCCATTCAGTTTGATTCAGTCAATTGTAGTGAATATCAGTGTTCATCAGTGTTCATGCTTTAACAGTTGAATTGTCATTCACCCAGTGTAAGAAGTAATATAACGTAATACGTCTGTCGTCTAGACAAGAGATTTGTTTGTGTGTTGTCATGCTTCCCAGTCCGTCCCTTGACGCCCGCTCCAACGTGTGTTCCAGATCCAATTGTGACTCTTGGATCACTCGATAACTGCCCCGGATGTAATAGATACCCAGCAGGGATCATATATGAAACGATGGCATCGATGCGGCCTGATTAACCTGCTCCACTGCCTCGTGGTGCCCGACCCCAGACTCGCCATGTGTCTGGCTACCACCTACCATAACAACAGTCGTGAATCTCAGTGTTCTACCCTGGGACGCACCCTGGAAGTATGTGTCCACAGAGAGTGTTGTAACATGTATGTTAGGGATAATTAGTTGGAAATAATTATCCCATGTTGGGTAGTGGACCCCTGTATCTGCTATTTTCAGTATTAACGAGTATGTTGAGTAAACTCTTGTAACTGTACTGTAATGCCACGTACCACCAGTAGGTGTGAGAAGTACAGTAATCTACAATGAGTGCCATGTACTATGTCTTGTGAGTAGGGCCAAGGAACTGGTCCTGCTATGTATGTAATGTAACACCAGTAAGGTTGTGTGCAGTAATAGTGTAAGATCTGAGTAATTACTGTTGAGTAAAGAAATAAGAAAATAAGTTAATAAGAAAATAAGTAAAGAAGGAAGTACTGAGCCTGCACTAAGCCCAGGAGTTGAACCTGGTAGTTATATGCTAATAATATATATTTTTCCCTTTGATTTCATATTAATAAACTTGTTCTTAGAGTATTTTAGGTGTATTCATTTCTCCCACAGTATTTTACCTTTATTTCCGTCCAAGTGACTTGATACTAGAATTACAATACCCATGTACCTAGACCCTCGACCATGCTACCAAAAGAATGCCCATGCTACCAAAAGAATGTCTATGCTACCAAAAGAATGACCATGCTACCAAAAGAATGTCCATGCTACCAAAAGAACTGAGTAAGAGTAAGAACTAAGATAAGAGAAGTAAGTAAGATAAGGGTGGTGTAGGTGTTGGAAAACACGCGCCCTTACAATAGGGCCCGGAGTATGGGGCCCCTGTACAATAAATATAGGCCTGCAGTGGTCTTCAACTGGTGGGCCATGGCGCACTGGTGGACCATAGGGTGGTTATCAGGTGGGCCACGGACTAGGCCTTATAGTAAAATGAAGAAAATAAGATAGAATAAGATAATAAAAAAATATATATATACATTTTTTAAATGTCCGTGTCCCACCATCGATCTATCTATCTATCTATTTATCTTTCTATCTATACATACATATATACTGGAGAGAGAGAGAGAGAATAAAGTTCAAGAAACCTTCAGCGTCTTGACGTGTGAAGGACAGGATCGTTTCACTTCAGTACGTGTCAGGGTTACCGTTGGCTTGCTGACAGCTCGCTCAGCCAGTCAGTATCTTCTCAGCCTCAGCTCAGTGATATTTTATATTGTGTACGCAGCACTCATTATTTACTAATGATATTTTACATGTTGCATTAAATGGACTTCAGTGTTATATTACGTGTGTTTTTGTGTCTATTTTTTGTGGTATTGGTATCTCTTTTAGACTTACACTATTTTTTGCTTACAGATTATTCTTGGGGATTCTCGTGAGATAAATATGTCGTCCCTGAAAAAATATCTAAGTGGCTCACAAAAGAGAAAGTTAAAAGCAGCCAAAGCTGCACAGCTGCAATCAGTTCCATAGCTGACAACATTTTTTAAAGTAAAAGGAGATTCAGAGCCAAGTACCAGTGACAGTAAACTCTCAGGGGATGACACAGTAGATGTTCACTTTCATGATTCAGATGATGAAGCGAGTGTTATATATATGTATGTTTATATGCTGCCTTTATTGATTATATATACATTATATATTATGTTACTTCTTACCAAAGTCAGAAAGTGTTTAGGCTTGTGTAAACACGAAATGTGTTAGGCACGTTGTAACCAACAGGAGACAATAAACGCCCCAGCTAGACTGACCATGTGACTTGTCATTCTCCCATTAAATAACGCAAGATACTACACTAGCGACGAGGATGGGATTGGCAAAGTGTTTGTGAACTCCTTGAAGAGAGAATTGTGATCACTGAAGGGAAGGCTACTCTGAACCTGGAGAATTTAAGTGAAGAGAGCAACCATGGCTGGCGTCACTGGATACATGGGAAGATTGGGGGAGTATGATGCAGACAAGGAAGATTTCACATCATACTGTGAGAGAATGGACTTCTTCTTTTTGGCAAATGAATTAATGGACGACGGTGGTGATGCTCGGAAGAGAAAGGCCCTTGAAGAGAAAAGGAAGGCAATCTTTTTGGCAGAGGTAGGAGCTAATGTTTATTCTACTCTGGTCAATTTGCTGGTTCCAAACAAGCCCAAAGACTCCTCACTGATTCAGATTACCAAGATTCTGAAGCAACACTTTGACCCTGCTCCACTTGAGATCGCTGAAAGTTACAAATTCGGCACAAGAGATAGAGGTAAAGATTAATCAGTAAGTAATTATATAGTAGTTTTGAAGAAATTATCCATTCACTATAACTTTGGACAGTTCTTGAACCGAGCTCTAAGAGACAGGTTTGTAATAGGCCTGAATTATGAAAAAATACAGAATAAGTTAATGAACACCACTAACTTAACTTTTGAAAGTGCATGTCAGATAGCTACGAGTATGGAATTGGCAGAGAAAAACACCAGAGAATTTGTTCCCAATGCTGGTAGTGAAACAGTTGGCAGTAGTGGCTCAGTGTGTAAACTAACTGTAGCTAAAAGGAATAATTATACCACAAAACAAAGAACAAATGCTGATTTAAAATGTAAGAGGTGCCGAGGGAAACATGAAAGCTTTCAGTGTAAGTTCAAGAATTCAAAATGTTACAATTGTCAACGTATTGGACATATTGCTCCTGCCTGTAGAAGTGATAAAGGTAGAGTACATGCCGTTGAAGGTGGAGAGAAGGAAATGAAAAACAGTATTCCTGAGTGTTATAAATTTTGGATCTGATATTGAATGAGAGTACACCAGTCATGAAGAGAAAGTTAAACATAGGTATAATGTGGACTTGTGTATTAATGACACACCTGTAACCATGGAAGTGCATAATGCAGCTGATTTCTCCATAATGAGTAAAGATATGTATGAGAAACTATTTGTGCATGTGCCTTTAGAAGACTCAGGTGTCAAGTTGAGAACTTATACTGGAGAGATTTTGAACACAGAAGGTAAATTAGAGTGTGAGGTAAAGTACAAAAATCAGAATTTAAAGTTGCCATTAATTGTAGCTAGTTTATACTGCCAGACTGGGGGTCACTAATACTAAGGGTAAATACTTAACTCGAATCTTAATTTCTAAGGGTCGCTGCCACCAGACCCCCTCTGAACAGCATGTAGCTCGTTAGGTAGCGTGCAGAGTGGACTAGGCATTGGGTTAGGTTTTCCATTGACCAGATCGATAAGGGGAAAGAAGGGTGAAACCATAACATGTCTTAATTAATTTATTCCTTATAAAGCATACTGGTAAAAAACATACAAATGAATTGGTCTTCCTCAGAAGAACAACGAAAATGTTGGTTACCCAGATGGGCACCAGACGTCTTACATTAATGGCGTGTCATCCACATACTTATTGCATAACAATCTGTGACCACCTTACCTCGGTCATTCCTTCTTACACTATCCCTTAACACATCAGACCGCTCCACCTGCATGGAATATAGCACCGTCGGTTATCATACATAGTAGCACCATCTCAACACACATGTTACACTCCCCCCCTGCAGGTATGGGACTCCTTGTAACTTTTAGGTATACACAACAGGCACCTCGTTCGCACACCGCCCTTGGTGGGTAAGGACGAGGGCTTCACCAAGAGACATACCATTACTATTTCTACGCCTGGTATTATAGGTCACTCCAAGTGACGACCGCAGAGTTTCTCACGGTCTCCTTATTTGTTACTATTCATTTGGAGTGGTGTGCTGGAAATCCACAGGTTCACAGTGGATTGGCATAGCTGGGAGTAGTCACCACCTGTTGGGACGCTCATAGGGATAATGGCTGCCGGGCAGCAAGGCACTCCGACAGCATGGAACCTGAGGTGACGGTAGAACGGAGGGTACTCAGAAATAATGCCTGACGGGCAGTTATCACACCCCCTAACACATTACTGTTACGCTTATATATCAGGCAAAGCTTTAAACTGTAATAACTTCAATATAAGCCTTAATTATAGGGCGGGATATGGTCCGATAGGACACTGACCTGAGGTGACGGTAGAACGGAGGGTACTGAGGGAAGTGCCCTGCCGCTCGTCACCGCGTAGGCCTACAGTTTCCAATCTTTAATTTTTACTTTTATTTCTTACGGTTCTCACCTTAACACTTTTCGGTATATTGTCACTCATGCCGTATAAACACATATTTTAATCTTAAATTACACACTAAGGTAAGGTCTTGGTTTTGGTAGTTCGTGGGTAAATTCATTGGGTTATAATATTAACGCGGCACACCCGAGGCGGGTACATGACTCGCCTTAAAACAAAGGCTGAATGTTCATGGCGGGGGTGTATCAACTTCACTTAAAACTGTAATGAGGGATCCTCCTCTCACACATTGCACTATTTGAACACAGACATAAGATTCTCTGATCACTGTACCTGTCGTGGGTATATGTCACGTGAGGATACGAGGCGTATTAAGTTCATACCGACGCATACAAGATATTTCCTTTCAAGTATAGTTTCTGGGTCACTTCCAACACCTCACATAGTTCTGATACATTTATCCTTTTTCCAGATCATTGTTCTCATGTATTTTCATATGATATCTGTGGAAGTTATGTTCGTTACACGTTCACAGACGTAAATAGTATGACCTTCCAATCCTGATCCACACTTAGTCCTACAGTACACTAGTCCGGCTCAACTGGACTTTAACATTCATCTTATGGATACCCTGAGTTCTCCTTAATGCTATGAATACATACAATTAATATAATATAACTGTACCTGGGTACAATACAACACATGGTCTAGTAACATTGAGTAGGAGAGTTATCCTTTATCAATGTTTCCCGTTTTCTGAGGTTCTACAAGCACGGTGGATTTGAATGTTATTTAGCGTAATATGAATTAAATAGGGTTTTTAGGAATGACAATGATGTGCTCAGTACAAGTTATGTGAATAGACCAACTTTGTTAGGTAAGAACTGGTTGTATGAACTTCAGATGGACTGGAAGGAGATATTTAGTGTTAGAATGTGTAACAGTATTCCAGGTCTTGAGAAATTGCTTGAAAAATACAAGATTTTATTTGTAAAGGGACATGATGGTATAAAGGGTTATGAAGCTCATATCACCATTGATAAATATGTTACACCCATATATGCTAAGTCCAGACCTGTTCCTTATGCATTGAAAGGTGAGGTTGAGAAAGAATTAGACAGACTTGTGAGTGAGGGAATTATTGTAAAAACCGCCAAGAGCAATTGGGCTGCTCCAATAGTAATTGTACCTAAAGCTGATAAATCTGTTAGAGTATGTGGTGATTATACAGTCACCATTAATCAAGCTGTTGAGGATGAGCAATATCCCTTACCCACATCTCAAGATTTGTTTGCTGCACTAACAGGTGGAACCATTTTCACTAAGTTAGACTTGTCCCAAGCATATGCTCAGGTCTCTGTTTATGCTGAAAGTCAACAGTACCTTACTATCAACACTTATAAAGGATTGTATAAGTTCAAAAGGTTGCCTTATGGTGTTAAAAGTGCACCAAAGTTATTTCAGTGCATCATGGACAAAATTCTTGTGGGTCTTCCCAATGTGTTATGTTTTCAGGATGATGTCCTTATTGTTGACAGTGACATCCAAAATCATGTCAAAACCCTAGCCACAGTATTCGAAAGATTGTTGGCACACAATGTCAGGCTCAACAAGTGCAAATGTTCATTCCTAGCTAAAGAAGTAACTTATCTTGGCTACAAAGTGAATGCAGAAGGGCTGAGACCTGTAGAAGATAAAGTAGGAGCCTTAGTAAATTTACCTGCTCCAAAAAATATCAGTGAATTGAAAGCTTTCCTAGGTATGATACAGTATTATTCAAGGTTCTTGAGTGGACTTTCATCAGTTTTAGCCCCTCTGCATGAACTATTAAAGAAAGGGATACCATGGAAATGGAACAGTGCAACTCAGAAGTCATTTGAAGATTATAAAGCTGCTCTGTCTAGTACTGATGTTTTGGTCCACTATGATATCAGTAGAACACTAAAGCTTGCTTGTGATGCATCGGGCTATGGATTAGGTGCTGTCACAAGTCACATAATGGATAACGGTGAATAAAGAACCATTGCATATGCCTCGAGAACTCTTACCCAAAGCGAGAAAAATTATGCACAAATAGAGAAAGAGGCTTTGTCTATCATATTTGGAGTAAAGAAATTTCACCAGTATCTATACGGGAGGAATTTTGTTTTAATAACTGATCACAAGCCTCTCTTGGCAATTTTAGGTCCTAAATCACCTGTTCCTACACTTGCTGCAGCAAGAATGCAGAGATGGGCTTTGATATTGTCGGCATATGACTATGAGATACAGTACAGACATTCAGATGATCATTCCAATGCAGATGCTTTGTCAAGGTTGCCATGTAGTGGATCAAATGATGGAGTAGAGCCTAAGGCTTATGCTGTAACCATGATCGCAGAAGATTTTCCAGTCACCTCCGGAATGATTGCTCATGAAACTAGGAAAGATGTTGTATTAGGAAGAGTCCTGGAGTATACACTAAATGGATGGCCAGAGATTTGTCCATCCTTAGACTTTCAACCGTATTATTTAAGGAGATGTCAATTATCAGTAGAACAGGGATGTGTGTTGTGGGGTATGAGAGTGTTAATTCCACAGTCTTTTAGAGGGCAAATTTTGAATGGCCTAAATTGGATGGTGATATAGAAATGATGGTACGTGAGTGCTCTGTTTGTCAGAATGTTAGGAGTATGCCACCCAGCACACCTTTGAAATCCTGGAAAAGGCCTACCCGTCCCTTCCAAAGAGTACACATTGACTTCTGTGATAAGGGAACAGACAAATTTCTTGTATTAATTGATAGTCATTCAAAGTGGATTGATGTTAAGCACATGTACAGTACTAATGCTGGTAGCACCATTGATGAATTAAGATTAATATTTGCTGAACATGGAATACCAGAAGAGGTAGTTTCTGACAATGGTCCTCCATTCCAATCATCAAAGTTTAAAAACTTCATGAGACTCAACGGTGTAAAGCATGTACTGACCCCACCCTATCATCCTGCCTCTAATGGTGCAGCTGAGAGATCAGTTAGAATTGTAAAGGAAGCACTTTCCAAGCAGGTAATTCAAGGAACTGTAGGAAAATCAATGAAACACAGACTATATATACATTATACATTATATACATTATATATTATGGTACTTCTTACCAAAGTCAGAAAGTGTTTAGGCTTGTGTAAACACGAAATGTGTTAGGCATGTTGTAACCAACAGGAGACAATAAACGCCCCAGCTAGACTGACCATGTGACTCGTCATTCTCCCATTAAATAACGCAAGATACTACAGCGAGGTCAGCTGAGTCACAGTCACAGAGATTAAGTAAATCAGCACCTACAGCAATGGAAGTACCACCTGTGACTGAAGCTTCATCCGATTCATCTCTGTTTACTTATAAGAAACATTCTGTGGAACAAGGTGTCAGTGTTGATTTGTGTGTATCAAGTGATCCAGCTGACTGGCTGACAATTGATGATAAATTGATTGAGTATTTACTAAACCATCCTCTTGATCTAAATTGTGAACAAGGTGACTTCTCAAGATCTGCAAGTGATGGTTACAAGTGTTCCCTGAGGAATGCAGTGATGGGTAGGGAAACACCGGGTAACACTGAAGTCCGTTTATTAAGGGATAGGAGAAATACAAGTGGTGACTAGCGTGTGCCATGCACGGCTCACACAGTCAAACTGAGACTGCCTTGTCATATGGCAGCCTCCGGGCAATGTTGCCACATAACACGTGCAGTGTTGCCACGTAATTATATATATATAAATGCTACTCGGCACAGTAGCTTATTTACGAGGTTGCTACTCGGCACAGTAGCTTAGATGCATAACCTACAGCAAGAAGTGAGAATGTGGGTGAAAAGGAAAGAGTTCGATATGTGCCCAAATCCGTGTTTACACATCAAATGGCAAATGATGAAAAGGTTAAAAGGGAATGGCTTGTGTATTCTCCAAAAACTGGAGATGCATTTTGTGTTCCCTGCAAGCTATTCAGCAAGCAAGTCTCATTGTTTACTAGTGGGTTTAGCGACTGGAAAAACCGCCAGCATAGAGTTGCTGAACATGAAAGTAGCAAAGAGCATAAAATCTCAGTTACTACTTGGGGTGTGAGGGCAATTACAGCAAGGCGAATTGATTCCACTTTGGTTTTGCAAGTAGAATTGGAGAGAAAATGCTGGAAAGAAGTTCTATTGTGCATAGTTGAAACACTAAAATTTTTAACATCAAGAAGTCTTCCTCTCAGAGGTAGTGATGAAAGAATAAGCTCGAGCAACAATGGGAATTACCTTGGAGTACTGGAACTCCTGGCAAAATTTGACCCTTTTCTTACACAGCATCTGGAGAAGTATGGTGCTGTAGGTAGTGGAAAGACTTCATACCTCTCAAAAAGGATTTGTGAGGAAATGGTCAATCTGATGGTTGAAGAAATTCACTCAATTATCACAAGTGAAGTGAAACACGCCAAATATTATTCAGTTACTGTAGTGTAGATTCCACACCGGATGTTAGTCATACTGACCAACTTACATTCATAGTTCGTTATGTCAAACCTGATGGCAAACCTGTTGAGCGATTTCTAAAGTTCATAGACATACATGACCCTGGTACAGAGAGCATGGCCTCAACTGTTGTACAGTTAATTTAAGATGTTGGTCTTGATTTAAGTGACATGAGAGGACAGAGTTATGACAATGCTGCCAATATGTCAGGCATTTACACTGGTCTCCAAGCCAGAATAAAGGTCTTCTCCTAGGGGTGGCTAACCCATTCATGTTTTGTGTTCGTGGAGTATAATAAGAATCATTAGTGTTAAAACAGACTAGCAGTCAACGTAACCATGACACTGCTAATATGTCAGCATAAATCCTCTTTGCAACCACCTCCATTCTATCAGCTACTTCCTCAGTCTTAGAAAGGATCTCTTTCCCAACTTGTTCTAGTTTGACAACCAGCAAGGCTCCAGCTTCATCTAATTTCGTCCCGAGGAAACTCGTTCCCCTATGGCTTGCAATCGCCTCATTCACCTTGATTACACAGTCAGGGCAAAACCAACAACAGCCTTCATGCTTTACGGCAGTTTGCAACTTCCTAAATGCTGTAAGGGTCAGGCCTGTATCCTCTGTTACGAGTTGAGGATTTAGAATATAGTTAAAAGTCTACCCAGATCCCAACAGGCAACAACAATAAAAAAACTTAAACAAACAAAGGCAATCTGACTATAAAAGGGTAGACAAAGGATGCGAGTTTTTGTTGTGTATAATAAAGTACCATAAATTCCTTAACAAAATATTCAGCTTTCTATAATTTACCCTTAACCATACTTAACCTAAACATATGCAACATTGGCTTAACAGTATATACATATTTATACAACATACAACAATTTGAAGCAAGTGGAGGTGGGGAGGCAATATAGGCTGAGTATTGAAGAAGATGGTAGGTAGTCACTGTGCCGTAGGTTTCCAGGATAGGTGATCCTAGTGTGGTCACTTCCCAGAGTGAACTGAATTCTCCTGGATCTGGAGCTGATGAGGAAGACTTGGAGGAGGTGACGCAACAACCAGGATATGGAGAAGGGAAACCCCGGAGTGGTGACTAAGACTAGTCATACTCGGGTTTCGTCCCTAGATGGCGTTGCTCGTGGTGCTGGGTAGGTAGATCATGACAATAGATGGCGTGGTTCGTAACACCTCCATATCCGACATCTCCCTGCAGTAATCACATACCATACTCATGGTTGTTGTTGTTGTGGGGGAGGGGGGGTGCAGACTTTGTAGTCACGTGAGACACCACATGAAGTCATTAACACGTGTGGTAAGCACCAACCATTAACGGAGCAAGGGGAGGGAGGGAGGGTGAGGCTGGGCGCCACATGGCCAGGCCCGGGAATAGGCTTCACGGGCATCAGGGCACTCTGGATGCCAGAAGCAGTCACATTGATTACTACACTACACCCACAAATACCACTTTACACATGGTCATAGCTCACTGACACTGAAGTCACTAAGTATAACACCCTGTTTCACAATGCGCGAAATACTGTATAAGTTAGTTTAGTTATACTTAGTGTGTGGTGTGTGGCACACAGGTGGTGAACGTAAGAGGGAGGTAGGTAGTCAGGTGGCAGCAGGCAGAACGCTGGCCTGGCACCTCAGTGTCTGACCTCTAACCTCAATCTTAATGGAGGGGACTGGGTGCCACCTTCACTGTATCCAGTTGTGGCGTGACCACATAAGGGGACAGACGTGCCCATAGCTGCTCTTGACTTCCCAATCGTCCTACAAAGGTCTCCTCAGCTGGCAAGTTTTGCCAGCATGGGGGGTCGACATAAACATCCCAGAAGAGGCTCTCTCATGGACGCAGATGCAAACATCTCTGATACGGATGCCATTACGAACTCGCCTGGTCATACTGAATCCAACACTCTTCGAGAGTCAGACCCCAGTGATTATGACAATGACAGGAATGTTTCTATGGGAAACACTAGCCAGAGTGGAAACACCAATGCCACGGACCCTATCACCCTGCCCTCTGCCAACCAACCGAGTAAGCTGAATCTGCACTTCCTCAAGGACTCTCTGAAAACTGTAGAGGAATGCTTTAATTGGATGATGAAGTACTGCAGACAGCACTGTCTCAACATTCAATTCCGACACGGTAAGAACCGGAACTTTATCAAGTGTCAGACTCCTGAGGTCTATGAAACACTTAGTACTGTTGGCTTTGACGGGGTCGTCCTGGTGCCCCCAGTAGACGCTGATGAATGTTGTTACATCCTAGTGAAACGTTTCCCCCTATACGCTGACATCGAAGATGCGCGTGACTTTAATTCTAGTATACTCAGTGTACGTCGACATTACCTGGGAAAAGTTCCACAAGCTGCTGTCATTGTCAAGGGGAAGGGAAGGGAGTGCCCAACCACTGTGGATGCCCACCCACTCCTCCCTCCCCACTGTATGCAGAAGCCTATCATCCTGGGCCTGCATTTTTTGTTTTCTGTTCTCATTGGGGTCACACCTTCACTAGGGTGACAATAGTGCATAGGGGTGAATTTCTAAAATTGATTAAATGGAATGGCCATTGGTCCAATACTGTGTACCCATGAAAAAAGAACACAGGCGAAATCCTGGGTCATTTGGACAATATTTAGAGGTAGCTCAAGTCAATTGAAGTTTTATCCTTTTGGCAAAAAATACGAATATTCATAATATGCCGGTTTATTTTAAAATTTACATATTGAGCAAGTTTATGTGTACACTGTACATATAAATGATTAATTCCTTTTTAAAATGAAACTGCAGTGAACACGCTTACATCAATGGGTGGGAGAGGTGTGGACAACCCATTCATTGTTTTCGCTTTTTGCTTGTAAGGTCCTGTTTTGATGTCCCTGGTTGTGACCGCCTCTGCTCTTCAACAACCTGCAGCAGATGTTGACGCTGGTCTTCACTCTTCGTGATCTTGCTGTTGAATGCCTGTATCAAGGCAATCCCTCTCTCTGCAGTGTCGTTGATGACTCTGAGACCACCCACAACTGCGACGCCAGTTTTGAAGTCTTCATCATCAGACCATGTGTCAGGTTCCTTGGACAAAAAAGAAGTCTTCATTTTGAGACTTTCAAATAGAAAGTTTGATCCTCTAGAAGCAAAGTCTGAGAGCTGCTTTGTGGGAAGGGAAGATGTGGCAGGAAGAGCAGCACGTTTTGGTGAATCCTCGGTCGCCTTCCTCTCAACGATTGCCCGAACTATGTTTGTCTTCATTGTTGCATTAACTTGTGGATCGAAGAGTGCAAGACCCACCAAGCCTTCACTGAGGTACCACAGGTGACGACCGAAGACTGTGAGACATGTTCTTGATATTTTGACGTCGTGGTACTCTGACAGGTCTTGGAGGAGCCGCAAATCATTAGCAGGAGCGGAGGATGGAACGGAGGCCGTGAACCATGCACTGACATACACCTCTAGCACAAAGAATGTGAATCGTTTCAAGCCTAATGTCTCACGAGCAGTTAGTTTAAACTGATTAGCAAAAATCAGGATCTTCATGACATAAATGAGCTTAGCCATCCACCGTGCTCGGTGAAGTGCTCCGGGCCGTCGGAGATTAAACTTGGGTAGAGCTCCATCGAGACACCTGATTGCTAGCTCCAGTACCTCACGGTAATCATCACGTGGCTGCTGCTTCTTGCCCAGATGATGTTTCCAGCAACAGATGAGGTCATCTCGTTTCTCGTACAAACTTGGAGGGAGGTCTGAGAGAGGGCTGTAGTCATCTTGACTGATGTCCTTCCACTTATGCTTGAAGCGAGAGAAGAGAGTATTATCTGGTCCAGAGGAAGGCCCCATGCATTCCACATACGCTTTCTCGGCAACAAGCTCAAGGATGTGGTGACGACACGCGAGATGCAGAAGACGGCGGCCGAGTTTCTGCTCCAGAATGACACATGCCCCCGACAAGTGCCCAGTGTTTGAAGCTGTTGTGTCAAAACTGAGTGCACACACACCCACCGTCACGTCTCACACACAACTGATGCTACTGTACCAGTCAGACACTGGCACACAACCTCTTCCCCCTACCCAGACTGACACCCGCCTCTCCCTCCCCTCTGCATTGCCAATAGCTGCACCAGCCAAAATACTCATTACTCATTTTTAGAAAAAATGTTAGGAACAACTTTAGTTTGAATTTGCATTCTACATATACCTGCAAAGTTTCATAGTAATCGGTTCATAAATAAAGAAATTAGAAAAAATCAATAATAATTTCAATAGTGTTAACTTCAAATGGCTTGAGCCACCTCTAAATATTGTCCAAATGACCCAGGATTTCGCCTGTGTTCTTTTTTCATGGGTACGCAGTATTGGACAAATGGCCATCTAAAAATAAAAACTTTCACTTTTTATTGTCACCCTAACCTTCACTGCCTGCTGCCGACATGATCGTCCCAGATGTCGCTTCTGTTCACGTAACCATAACTCCGCCGCCTGTGCCCAGAAAATCAAAGACCACCTTAATAGGGGTGGTGTGGGCTATGTAGTTGATCCCAGATGTTGTAACTGTGGCGGCCGGCACAATGCTGACTCTCGGCAATGCCCCAATCGCCCGTCTGTCCCAGGGGAAAAGCCTCCCCGAAGGCCGCACCCCTCTGTGTCCTCTTTGTCTCCAGCAACACCTTCTTCAACAACACCTGCCCCTGCCTGGCCTCACCTGGCTGCAACACAGCAGTCCCAGCCGTCTCCTAACTCAACTACTACTGGGACTCCTCCCCATCTGTACTCTGAAGCTGCCAGGCCTTGTGCTCCCACCGGTGCCCCCCACAACCCCCTCCAGTGACATGACATAGATCATATCCCTCTTCCAAGAATTTACCAACCGAATTGAAAAACTCTTCGCTACACTCTGTACCACCATCTCTGACCTACTCTTGCCATCTGTTGCCACCCAGTCACTCCTCTCTTCTGGTTTGACACAAGCTGGTGGTCCCCCTGTGAGCCCCCCTGCTCACGGCCTACTCCACCGCCGGCGGCCTTCACTACTGGTGTAGTGCCTACCGGGCCTGCCCTGGTGTGTCCTGCTGCCCCCGAGCGAAGTCCTGCCTCATCTTCACGACATGTGGCGCCTCAACCTGTCCTCCACCCACTGCAAGCCGCGCCCGCTCCTGTGTCTGTGCTGTCTCCACCAGGGCTACCTATTGGATCTGAGGACACCACCCCCGGCTACCTGTACCCCACCGGCATGTCGACGCACACACCATCACAATTACACTAAAAGGTATGTCCCTCAATATTGTCAATGCCTATGTGCCTCCCTCCACCCTTACTGTACTTGTCCCACCACACCATATCACCTCCACCCCCTCTGTACTTCGCCACGCCTAGTACATTGGCAACCCTGAGCCTGGCCGCACTGTCTGTATACTTTGTGGTCAACCTACTCTCACACCCTCTCTCACCACATCCTCACTTGCCCTATGACCTCCTCCTACAGGTCCCCAACCTTTACCAACACGTCTTCCCTCCCTGACCAGATCCTCCTAGTGACAGGCCTGGCACTTGACGTTATTAGGGACCTGCCACGCTTTACCATAAACAGAAAAATTGTACCAGGAATTTTCCCCCCACACACTCATCATTCTGTCACTTTATGTAACTTGCTGACAAAACCCATGACCCTTCAGGCTTTTACGCCCTTAATGCATGAGTCATAAAGGCAAGCATGAACTCCGCATGCTTCCCCAATGGGCTCTGTAAACGCTTCTGCGCTTCACCTTGCACAGGATGTAAGGGGGTGCCCAATAAACTAGCCCCCTCGTGGGCAATCTAAAAAAAAATCTAATCTTCACTGTATCACTTCACACTGTATTTTCCTCTATACAGTTTGGTTATGGTGCATGATTATACAGTCCACGTTTATAGGGTCCAGGTACCGAGATAACTGAGGCACACAAGGTAACTTCTCACACTTGTACCAAGCTTCAGACAGCGCTGAAGCCCAGTCAGGTCAGAAGGCGACGCGCCAGTGTGACCTCCCCCAACGTTGCCCATAGATGAACTGAGCAACATGAAAAAGTGAAGCAAGCTCAGGGTGATCTGTTTTTGTACGTGTTCATACGACACACGGGTGATGGTGACGCCCATTCATGGTTAAATGTCCAGGTCTTCGTGTAAACAAGCTAACGACGTACAGATGAACTGCGTCTTTCACACGAACGCCATCTGTTGATCCCACGGCAAACTATATGCTATGTGGCTTACGCGGTTTTCGCCTTGCTTTCCCGTCCCTCTTATATAGTCTTTGGATAAAAGTGTCTGCCTGTCTCTCTCTCTCTCTTTATCTCTCATTTTTTTCTATCTCTTTTGTTTATCTCTCTTTGTCTGTATACAGCGTATATCTCTTTATCGTTTTCTCTCCCAGGGGTGTATAAATGACGGGTGTCTATATATATGTTTGTCAGACTTTGTTAACACAGTAGCTGGAGATAATTACAACAGACACTTTTGACCAAACTCGCAAGATCTGTGACAACACTTTGTTTCTTGTCTGTGATGCTCTTCCTCGCTTCCAATATTCAAAATATTTGTCTTGTGTTCATTCCAAATTTGAACCTTGAAAAAAAGTAACAATGAAAATAAAATAAAATTATGTGAGAAAGTGAAATATGACCATTAAGCTAGGATTCCATTAACGCGTTTGCAGTGCGTTTGCGTTTTCAATCGCTACAGGGAGCGATTGGCATGTACTGCAAACGCATAACGCTAACGCAACCGTAACAATGGAACAACCGTGTACATTTCATTTAAATCCATTTTTGGCGCTAACGCGTGAATGGAATCCTAGCTTTATACCTTACTTCTCACCATCTTGCTGTTGAACCATCCAGCGCCTTGTGATGAGTTTAAAAAATGGTAAACAAGCTGTAAACAAAATATCTTCTCGTGAAATCTTTTTTCAAGTAAACAATCCAACATTATTCAGTAACTCTTATAGCGCAAATTCGTTTTAAACATTGACAAGTAAATTGTTCATGCACAAGACTATGAAGTAAGCAAACAGCTGACACGACTTTTAGACATCTAATAAAAACAGAACGTAGGCAACCAGACGATCAACAGGATACTGTACGAGGCAGCCTAGTGCAGCGTGACACACTAGGCAGGGATGACCCACTAGTAAGGACACACTGCGCCGCCCACACTATGTTTCAACTTCATCTTCCACAATAGCTGTTGTAACAGTGACGGGACGACCCTCAGTAGAAGTATAAAGACCTCTGTTACACTCCATCATCTCCTCCCCTGCAGACATCAACCACGCAGGCTGCATTGTTGGATAATTAAGGTAATTCACATCAGTCACGCCATTAATAAATGCTTATTTATCCACAGATCAGTACGCTTTGACGACACAACACTGACAGCTAACATAAACTCGGCACAGGTTGTACTACTGTTCCACAAACAATATCTTATTACCGGCTATCTATATATTTTGCATACCTACAGTTTATGGGCATTTGTTTGTATACCTACACTGTGTATGTGTTCTGTTTGTACATCTGCAGTCTACAATGTTTACATACCTGCACTATACACTGTACATTGTACGCTTTCAGTCTACGTACTTCTATACTGTACATGATGAAGCAATGCGAGCTTGTATGACGATTTTACTTAATTAATATTTATTTACCTGTCTACTGCTCACGGCTACATTATTTGTGGAGCTCTTGGACACACACAATTAACATAGATAAGCAATTAGGTAGATAATGAACAGTACAACCATGGAGGTATATATACCTCCATGAGTACAACAGATTGGAAACATTAAAGGAAACTGCCTCATAGGAGAAAAGAATTCCATCAGGACTTTGATACATGATCCATACACCTACAAATTATTAAAAAAATTAACAGGTGAGGAACAGTTAAGTTGACGATAGTTTATTAAAAAAAAAAAAAAAAAAAAAATATATATATATATATATATATATATATATATATATATATATATATATATATATATATATATATATATATATATATATATATATATATATATATATATATATATATTCATTAGCCCAATAAAGCACGTGGACTTCTACATAATCAATACCTCAATCCTGGCGGGTTGAGGTGCTGATTATATATATATATATATATATATATATATATATATATATATATATATATATATATATATATATATATATATATATATATATATATATATATATATATATATGTGTGTGTGTGTGTGTGTGTGTGTGTGTGTGTGTGTATTTCATGTAGATCCACAATGAAAACGTGGATAAGATAAATCTTGATAAAATCACACGGGAAAAGGGAAACAACGGAGTACCTTAGCTTTCGTCTTTATTCAAGACATCTTCAGTGGCAACTGGATTACATGGACAGAGAGAGGCTTAAATATACAGGTTGACCTTATTAAACATGAGGTCAGGTCATAATGATGTCATCCACTAATCCCCACACCAACACACACGTAGAGGAGCTTAAAGGAAGGGGGCGACGTGACTAGTCAGGTCAGGTCGAAAATATGGGACCCACTAAATTACTATCCTACATCTAGACCCAAGGTTTTCAAAGCATTTTTAACCTTGGGCCACTGACAAATAAATTTATGTAACATATCAGTTTTGAACTGACCATCACTAGGGTTTATTGATTTTAATTCCTTAAACAAACTAGCTTCAACCAGAAGTCTTTCTGTGACACAAGATGATTTGAATACTTCTAAGCTTTTTTCCCAAGCAATGGGATAATTATTATTCCTAACATGAACGAACAGGGCACTGCTTTCAGATGCTGTTCTGATATTGTACTTATGTTGTCTGATTCTGAGCTGCAATGTTTTTCCTGTCTGTCCTACATAATTACCATTGCATTTGCTACATGGAATACAATAAACACTTCCATTTACATTCAAACTTGGGCTATTTTTTATGAACACATTGGTAACGGTTGAGTCATACTTGAAAACAACATTAATATTTAGTAGTTTGAGGGACCGAACTAACGGGACAAATTCATTACGATAGGGCAGAGTCAAAATATTCTTAAGTGTAGGAATTTGTCTGGTTTGAGAGGAATGAAAGGATTTTTTAGCCCTTTTAAAACAACGATCAACAAGCACAGAAGGGTACCCAAGTTTTTGTGCAATGGAACGAATGTGTTTCAATTCATCATTAATAAATTCAGCGTCACAAATATGCAAACATCTCAAGAACATAGCAGAAAAAACTGACATTTTGGTAGACTCCAGGTGATTCGATAGAAAGTGTATGAAACTGTCTACCTGTGTGGGCTTTCTGTATACCTTAAATTTGTAGTTTTGGCCATTTCTCATGCTAAGCATATCAAGGAATGGAATGGATCCATTTATTTCTCTTTCAATTTTAAATGTGATACTTGGGACAATATCATTAAGCTTGTCTAAAAATTCCAATGGGTCACTGTTTCTAGGCCAAAGACAAAGAACATCATCTACATATCTATACCATGGAGGAATAAAGTCACCTATATTGGGTAGTAATCTAGCCTCAAAAAACAAAACGATGACACAAAGATATGAGTTATTAGTGATCTTACCTTCGTTGGTGAGCTCTGTTGCCCGCCAACGCTACGTTTACTTGGGCAGTTTATTGTCGTCCACGCGGGTAACATGGCCAGTCCAACGTAGTTGGTTATGGGTAATGTCAGTCTTGATGCTCCTATAATTGGTGTTAGCGAGGATACTGGCATTCGTCCTTTTGTCCTCCAGCGAACTCTAACGATGGAACGAGACTAAGTTGGTGAAAGTTCACACACACACACACAGAACACAACACAACACACACACACACACACACACACACACACACACACAGAACACAACACACACACACACAGAACACAACACACACACAGAACACAACACACACACAGAACACGACACACTCACACACACACATAATATAATATAATGGTTGCCCTTCGTGTAACGAGAATGGGCGGCCCAAGGGCCACCGAGGCGCAAATTTGTTTAAGGTGTTGAAGTTATCGCCAACACAACAACCACACCCTACTTTTATATACTTTTATCCTCTTCACCACTGATCGGCTCATTAGCCGCTTGGGCGATCGGTCACGTCTCTGCTTACTTTTCCTTTTCTTTTATCCTCTTCACTAAAAGATCGGCTCGCTAGCCGCCCGTCTCTGTCACGCACTCTTGGCAAGTACTGGGCATGCACCGGCTCCTGAATGTACCTAAACCCGCTCCAGTGTTGGTCAAGTCTTGTCTTGAAAGAGCTCACACTCGGTGACGTCACAACACTTTCTGGTAGATTGTTCCAAGAGTTTACAACCCTCACTCCGAAAAAGTTTGCCCTCACAGTTTTCTGGACTTGCGGCTTCTTCAATCTTGAGCTGTGACCCCCTGTGGGTGCGAGCGTCCGCCAGCTCCAAGTAAGGACACTCGACTGAGTAGTGTCCCTTGAGATGCTTATACACCTCAATTAGGTCACCCCTTGCCCGTCTGTTGTATAAGCTAGGCAAGTTCAGGCGCTCCAATCTCTCAGGGTAGCTGAGGTGCCGAAGTGCAGGCACCAGTCTGGTGGCCCTCCTTTGAACATTTTCAACCAACTGACAGTCCCTAGCATATATCGGGGACCAGACGGGGTGACAGTACTCCAGATGGGAAAGCACTTCACTCTTGAAGATCGTTACGAGGGACGAACCGTCTAGATATCTGAACGACTTTCTTATAAGACCCAACAATTTATTTGCCTGATTTACCTTCTTCTCGCAATGGCCCGAGAACTTCAGCTCATTGTCAACATACACACATAGATCCTTCTCACAATCAGTCTCAAATAGTGCAGTTTCTTCATCCCGTTGGGAAATATAATACGCCACCTTACCGTTGGTACGCCCCAGGTGCATCCTCTTACACTTCGTGACATTGAATCTCAGCAGTCATTTCTTCGACCATTCTTGGAGCCCACAGAGGTCCTTCTGCAGCTCTTCATAGTCAGCTTGGTTTTTGATTTCCCGAAATAACTTGGCGTCAGCGGTAAACATTTGTATGGAGGAGTGTACAACGTCAGGCATGTCATTTATGAAAGAAACAACAGCGGGCCCAATACACTGCCCTGTGGTACCCCACTTGTGACAGGTACGGATTATGATTTCGTGCTATTAATCACCACACACTAGTTGCGGTCACGTAGAAAGTCTTCTATCCACGCTAGGACATTGTTCATGTTCTGGGTAATAAGTTCTATATACAGGAGCGAACACAAACACCTGTATGGTTTTGTAGGTTCAATTTACTGGATAAGAGATATGTACACAAGGGGAGTTGCGCTCCTCAACCTGTCTGCTGGTCAACTGCTCTATAGGCGACGTATGGCAAGTGAGACATTAACAGCTTCCATATGTCGCCAGGCACATTAATTAAGCATGTGGGACATGGTAATTACATTGCCACA
This sequence comes from Homarus americanus, assembly GCF_018991925.1. NCBI lineage: Eukaryota > Metazoa > Arthropoda > Malacostraca > Decapoda > Nephropidae > Homarus > Homarus americanus. The sequence goes on from NW_024751643.1 coordinate 27,834, forward strand.
TGCTGCTAGCTAGGCTGAATAAATAATATATATAAATGGAGCACATACATAATATACATACATAATATATAATACAGCATACATATACATACACCTCCCTCCCCCCTATACGCTCATAGCAAAGTCTTGAGCGGACCTTTTCTTTTGGATCCCTTCTGAGCGTCGAGGGACTAGATCACTGGGAAGGGTATGGGACTCAACACTGGTGGCCGGGTCAGCAGAAGGCATTGTTACTGGGCGGAGAAAACGGCGGTTCCTCCACCACACACGACCACTGGGTAATCGCACCTGGTAGTCCCGTGACCTACCGAGACCCATGACTACGCCTACTTTGTCCCAACGTAGGGAGGTCGGGTCCTGAACACGGACTTGGGTGCCGACACTCAACCTGGGGAGAGAACGGGCGTGGTCGTTGTAGCGGGCGACGACGTCTTGAACACGTTCGGCGGCTCGGCGATCACAATCCTGTCTTGGCCTGCCACTCCTTGGAGAAGGATTGAGGGTGAGCAGGGACACAAGAACGAAGGGGGCATCCATACAAAACCTGGGCAGGGGAGCGTCCGGTGTAGTTAGGTGTGTTGCGGAGTTCAAGAAGACCCCGGTCGAAGGCCTCGCAGTCGATATTCCCAGAAGGGGCCACCTTACGGATGAGGTGCTTCAAGGATTTAACAGCAGCCTCAGCGTGGCCGTTGGACTGCGGGTAATGGGGCGATGACAACACATGCCAGACTCCCCATCGGTCAAGGAACACAGCAAAGTCCCGACTTGTGAACTGAGGCCCTCCGTCGGTTCGCAGGCGCACAGGAACGCCCACGTCACGGAAGTAGTGGCGGAACTTGCTGATGGTGGCGGCAGACGTCGTGTCATTACCGCACTTGATGACAACCGGCCAACCAGAGAGACGGTCGGCGATAACAAGGAAGGACTTTCCTGACACAGAGAAAAAGTTGGCGGACACAGACTCAAAGGGGCGGGTGGGGTTGTCGTCACTCATGAAGGGTTCCTGCTGCTGGCTGGGTTGTAATACTTGGCAGGGCTCACACGCACGGACAACATTGGAGATGTCGGAGTTGATGCCGGGCCAGAACACAGTCTGTCGTGCACGTCGTTTGGTGGCCTCAGGGATGCAGAGCTCCTTACCGGCACGCCACACTGCTGTGAAGATGTACGCCGAGAGCTTCTCTTTCAGACGCTGGAGGCTAGGGTTCTCAACGGCGTCCAGCTCCAACTCAATAGTGGCGTAGCGCGTCTCGGTGTCAGAGAGGAAACGCGAGCCACACTGGACGAGCCGGAACTGCCCTCCACCATGATCCTGCAATAAGGCGTATCCCACGCCGTACAAGCGTGAGGCATCTGTCTGCAGAACCGTCGGCAAGGCTGGGTCAAACGTGGCGAGGACAGGTGGACTAGACAGGGCCTGTTTCACTTGCTGGAAGGCCTTGTCGTGGTCGGGGGTCCACAGGAATGTCCTCTTGGGGCTCATCAGGGGGCGAAGTGGTTGGGCAGCTGCGGAGATGTCCGACGAAAACTCTGCTAACTGGTTGACGAGACCGATGAAGGACCTCAAGTCGGTGAGGTTAGCAGGGGTGGGAAAATCCGTGATGGCGCGGACCTTTTCCGGGTCAGCTGCGATACCATTCCCTGAGAGGGTGTACCCACAAAAGTCAACTGAAGAGCTGGCCAGAACAAACTTGTCGGCATTTAGGGTAATGCAGTGCTTCCGGCACCTGTTGAGTACCTCGTAGATACGGCAGAGGTGATCCATATAATCCTCGTCGTACACGAGTATGTCGTCGACCACTTTCACACAGTTTGCCAGACCTTGTAGAGCCATGTCACCTCGAAGACAGAAAGCGTCTCCTGTAGCGGCGAATCCCATGGGGCCACGGCAATAACTGTAACGTCCATGCGGGGTGATGAAAGTTGTGAGTAGTCGGTCTTCTTCGGCAAGCTCTATCTGCCAGTATCTACACAGGGCGTCCATCGTCGTGAAGAAGTGCGCCTTCGGGTTCACACTGCGTATAGCTGCAAAGGGCGTGGGAGAAGGGTGCGCAGGATGAGACACCTGGCTGTTGAGCTTGGAGAGGTCAGTGGTGATCCGAACACCACCTTTAGGTTTTGCGACGACAACCATAGGGTGACACCATGGAGACGGGTCATCACCGGCTGGTGCAATAATTTCTTGGGCGACCATGGAGTCCAGCTCGTTTTTGACCGCCTCGCGGAAGGCCAGGGGGACCAGTCGAGGTGGATCCTCATGGGGGGACCTACCATCTTCTTGAGAGGCTTGGATTCCAGAGCGGACTTGGTAACCAGAACGTCGCTGAATTCCTTCAGGAAGTACTTCCGAGCATCCGAAGGAGAGGTGTCACTGGCAAGAGGCAGGGGTAGGGCGGCAGCAGGGTCGTTGCTGCTCCCTTTTTGTACCCTGTTGGCTTGTTTCACCTCGGGAATAGGTTTGGGGAAGTCCTGGGAGATGATGGCCAACTCTTGACAATGTCTGTAGGACAGCAAAGGAGTCGGGACACCGTTATGCACATCAATCCAGGTTGACACGACCTGTTGCCAAAGGTGACTTGTGCTTGGAGTGAACCTAGGGCCGGGGTCATCTGTGAACCATCTGCCGTAAAGCGGAGATCCTTGGGGGGCGGTCCTAGATCACTTGGAGAGAGCCCCAAGCATTGCAAATGCTGGGGACTGATGACTGTAGCATCAGCGCCGGTGTCGAGCAACATCTGAAGACGGGATGACACACTGCCGTAGGTCACGATGACGCTGATGTACTGGGGGACTTTGGTCCTGGGACGCGAGGGGGAGCACATATTCCTAATATGGCTCGAGCGTTGTCCAGGGTCGTCATGCTTCTGATTGGAAGACTGTGGGCGGCCCTCACTGGTGGAAGGGCGCTGCTGCTTCCGCCGACGCTGTCCCTTAGGTTTGTTGGTAGGGCAACACTTGTCATAGTGGCCCAGACGACCGCACACATTGCACTGGACGCGTTTAGCTGGGCACCGTACTGTGAGTGACCAGTGGCCCTTACGGTCAAAACTGTTGCAGGTAGACTCAGCAGCTGGTCACACCTGTGTTCCGTGCTGCTTACCACAGTTGTTACAAAATGAACCGGGCGTGGACGTGGTGGGCGAAGGCGTAGGAGCAGACTTCTTGTCCTTCTTGTACCGGGACACAGCGCGTACAACTGTAGGGGGAGCTCGGATGGCAGAGGTGGCACACCTGGCAGCCTCATAGGAGCGACATATCGTCAACACATCCTTGAGAGAAGAGGAAGAGTCGAGGGAGGTGAGGCGTTGGACAAGCTCCTCGTCCTTAACACCCATCAGGATCACCTTCTTCAACTGGGTCTCCTCGCACTGCTGGTGGTGGCCTAGACATATATCTACCTCTTCCGAGGCTCTCTTGAGTCGTACATAAAAGGCATCGAAAGTCTCACCCTCCATCTGTCTGCAGCTAAACAATTCCCTCCTGCGCAGAGCTTCATTCTGCTGTCCTTTGATGTGCCTTTGTAGAATGTCCAGTACCTCCTCTACAGACAGCGAAGAGGTTGGGGGTACCTGCAACGTATGTTCTAAGACACGCTGAATTTCCAAGGACAGGCACATACGCAGCTGGATGAGTTGTTTAGGCTGTGACAAACTCTGGAGATCCACCATTGTAGCATAATCAGTCCACCGTCGCCGCCATTCACGAAAAGTCTGGAAAGTCACATCAGGCTTCAAGATGGGCGGTGTTTGAGCAGCTGCTTTAGGTGGGGCTGGTGGGCGTGAAGAGAGCATTGATGAGGTATCTGAACTATTCAGTACCGAGGCAGTGTTAGAGCCAGGGGCTTGGTTAACAGTGAGGCGAGATATCAAGGCTTCAAACCGTGCACTGTCTTCCAATCTCCGTTGGTGGTCTCTCTCTGCCTCTGCTTGTCTTCTGCGTTCGTCTGCCGCACGTCTGCTAGCTTCATCCTCGCGCCTTTCATCTCTCATAAACTTCATTAAAGCAATTATCTCTGGAGACAACGCTGAATATCGAGGTGAAGGGCTGCACGATGTTGTGGTAGCTGGGGCGTCATGGTCAGCCTGGTCATTAATCTCTGCGGAGCTATCATCCGACTGACTCATCCGGGCGCTGGCTCCACGGCTACGTAAGGCACGAGACATAACTACTTCATCTGTGTACTGTGTCTAAGTCAGTGTTGACCGGTCAGCCCGTCGTATCAACAAGATTTCAGACAAAAATTAATTAAATACACAGATAAGTAGATTATATATATAAAATATATATAAGGAATTCACCGCCATCAGTGTGTGTGTACGTGTGTGTGTGTGTGTGTGTCCCGGGCAGTGAGAGCAGTCTCCTCGAGCTGTGAAGGGGTGTGGAGACGACGCTGTGAGGGGGGGGGGTGGAGACGACCAGAGTTGCCAACTTAGCGACTTTGTAGCTAGATCTAGAGCTTTTTGTTTTTTTCTAGTGACATTTTAGAGCAATTTGCGACTTGTCGCAAATCTAGAGATATCCACAGAAATCTAGCGACTTTCTGGATACTTTTGGACTGTCCATGAAAACTCAGTTTTCCTAATTTCGAGCCATAATATATAGCAACGGGGTTACAGGGACAATAAATAATAAGAAAAGTTTAATACATTTGAACGGGTCGTGGTACAGGAGGAGGGACACGTCTATTTCCTGATCACTTGATGTCAGCCCGTCCATGGCTAATGTTGCCGTGTCGTCATTTATTTGTCTATTACCTTCGCCTTTGTAGCACATGGGTAACTTACCTCTTTGTCAGATATGCAATATGAATTTCATTAATACGCTAAATTTTAAAGAATATTAGCAAAACATCTTATAGAATTAATTCTATCAAGCCTGCGTGGTTCCAAACTTCTCATACGCGTCCACCATGGGTGACCCATAGACTCCATACAGTTGCCCCGACACTGTTCACCCGCTTTGCCAAAAACCATCAAGGAAAGTTTCTGCTTGTTTGTATGCTGTTTATTAATTTGAACCCTTCATAGTCCCAATAGAAAATGGGTAAGCCACAGTATTCGCAGCGATTTAGGAAGGAATGGCTCAGAGATGACAGATACAAAAATTGGCTTCTGGAGGTGCCAGGAGATAATAAAAAAGGATTTTGTAAATTTTGCAAGTGTACTTTGTCTGCTAAGTTGTGCGACATTGAAAAACACAAAAACACTAAAAAACACAAGAAAGCAGAATAGCCATTTAGTGCAGAAAGACAGACAATTTTACCATTCAAGAAACTTGGTGAAGCAAAAAAAGTGGAGGGAACTCTGGCCATGTTTGTAGCTGAACATTGTTCTATTCGTGTGGTAGAACACTTAAGTGAAGTGTGTAAAGTATGTTTTAGTGACAGCAAGGCAGGCAGTGAACTCAAGTTAAAAAGATCAAAGTGTTCTGGGATAATATGCAATATTCTTGCGCCACATTTCACAGAAAATCTGAAAAATGATATTTTTACATAATGCATTTTATTTATACTCCGTCCATTATAGTCGGCATTATGAAAATATTATTTGCATCAAATTACTGAAGGGGGGAAATAATAGCTAAATCTTCCATGGAAAGTCGCTAGCTATTATTCCCCCCCCTTCAGTAATTTGATGCAAATTATATTTTCATAATGCCGACTATAATGGACGGAGTATAAATAAAATGCATTATGTAAAAATAAAAATATTATTTTTTTTAAAGTTTAATGTGCACACTTACCTATTATTCAATAGTAATTGCATCCCAGTCCTCTTCGTAGTGTGAACAACTGTAGAGCTGGAAGCATGTAAAGTGCTTGGTTCAGGTTCTCGTGCAGATATCTTGTAACTGTATGCCTCCACAGTCCCTATCTTTCTTAAAATATCACTAGGAAGTTCATAACTTGCACAACAGGTGTTCTGTCTTTTCAACCCATACTTTATTGTAAGAATTGCCTTTAATGTCGATAGTTTCATTTTGTTGCGCAATTTTGATTTCACAAAGTTCATATTACTAAATGTGCGCTCTACATCTGCGTTTGAATGCGGAAGAGATAAGGCAGTGAGTGCAATTTCAGCCAGATCATGGTAAGGGTTTTCACCTGTCGCATCTCTGTAATTTGCCACTTCTGACCACAATTTTAGGGTGTTAGATGTTTCTGTCCAGATTGTGTGATGCAGTTTTTTCCACTGGAAATCAATCTTGGTAAGGGTGCTGGAATCTTCTGTAAATAAGTGTGCCAAACCAAGTATATCTGATTTAATAGGCTTCAAGCATTCATCGGCACTCAGAAAAGATATAGACTGCAGCACACGAATGTTGTCAGGTAAGCGTTGACCAAGTTGTTTTATGAGTTCAACCCGTTCAAATGCATTGTCCCTGTAACCCTGTTGCTATATATTATGGCTCGAAATTAGGAAAACCGAGTTTTCATGGACAGTCCAAAAGTATCCAGAAAGTCGCTAGATTTCTGTGGATATCTCTAGATTTGCGACAAGTCGCAAATCGCTCTAAAATGTCGCTAGAAAAAAACAAAAAGCTCTAGATCTAGCTACAAAGTCGCTACGTTGGCAACTCTGATGGCAAGTGAGACATTAACAGCTTCCATATGTCGCCAGGCACATTAATTAAGCTTGGCTGAATAAATAATATATATAAATGGAACACATACATAATATACATACATAATATATAATACAGCATACATATACATACAGACATTTCCCCGAATTCCGAACCCTTACAGTTTGATTTTCAGCCTTTCGTGGGGTGCTCTGTCGAAAGCCTTGACAAAATCTAGGTAAATATTCCCGATATTACCACCCCGTTCCAGAATATGGGTCCAAATATCCAATACCTTGAGCAATTGTGTTAAGCAGGAGCGCCCCGTCATAAAACCGTGTTGGCAATCCTTTACAAGGTTGTTTTGTAGTAAATGTTCCATTGTGGCATCTCTGATAATACTCTCAAGTACTTTACATATTATGCTGGTCAGAGTCACCGGTCTATAGTTGTTCGTGGAGTGACGATCGCCCTTCTTGAAGATAAAACTCACATAAGCCACTTTCCATTCACTGGGGACCTTTTGTTCATCCAGGCATTTACTAAACAGGATCTTCAAGGGCTCGGCTATCTCGTTGTACAACTCTCTTAGCACTCTAGGATGCACCATGTCAGGGCCGGGACTCTTATGGATCTTTAGCCTGGACAGTTTATTTCTAATACCCTCTTTTGTGAACACAATGTGGGTCAGTGCTGTGTCGAACCGTCTGTCCTCAAACGCAGGAAGGTCAATTGCATCTTCTCTTGTGAACACCGAGGAAAAGAAGCTGTTCAATGCCTCAGCTTTATCCTGGTCAGAATCTGCGTAACTACCAACTTCAAGCCTCAGGTCTGATACTCCTACTCGCGCTTTTAATTTCGACTTTGCATAGCGGTAAAACACCTTTGGGTTTGACTTGACCTAGCTTGCAACCAGCCTCTGAAACTCATTTTAGCCCTTCTACATTCTATCTTTGCTTGGTTTCTGGCTCTTGCATACAACCTCCTGTCCTGCTTATCATTTGACCCAACCCACGTCGTGAATTTCTGGGTTTTCTTCTTAACTCTGTCGCCCACCGCGTGGTACATGTGTAGGGATCCCCGCGTATTCCTAGAGGCACTGGGTTTGGTCTTGGGTATATATTTATCGATCAAATGGGTCACTTTACTAGTTATGATATTCAGCGTAGTGTCTGCGTTCTTGTGCCTTAAGGAGTCAGGCCAGTTGATACCTCTCATCTCTTCCCTCATCCCGTTGTAATTTCCCTTGTAATATTTGCACCTTGGCCTGGCCTTATCCTGAACTAGGTAACAGTTAAATCTGATAAACAACACTATATGGTGACTGGTGCCAACTGGGGCAAGGTGTTCCAGTTTGGCCACCAAACCCTCCTCGTTTGTTATGATGAGGTCAAGTGACTCAAGTGACTTGGGTGTTTGCTCCACTCTGTAATGTGTCGGATCTTTAACATGTTGGAACAGAAAATTATCACTCAGAGTTTCTACAAAAAGAGTAGCAGGGTTATTCAAGTTATTTTGGGTGAACTCGTTTCGCCAGTCGATGTCACCATAGTTAAAGTCCCCCCATGATAAGGAGATGGCTAGGGTTGAGCATCGCCGCATGATAAGGAGGTGGCTATTGAGCAGCCGCTCTTTAAGGTTCTTAAGTTCCTTTGATTTAGTGGGCCACAGTTTGGGGATCTGTAGATACACCCGACGATAAGTAAGTCCCCTCCCTTTAATTTAATTTTACACCACTTGGACTCTTCAAAAACATCCTCTCCCTGTACCCTCGCCTGGCTGGCTCTAAGGTCTTGCCTAGCATAGATAACCACACCCCTCTTGCAGGTTTCTTGAGAAGGTTCGTAAATGAGTCATATCCAGCAATACTGAACTCACATTCCTCTGGGTCGATTCTCCTGTTCTTGTACAACAGTTCTACAACTCCTACAATATCTGGTTGGTGTACTCTTAGTAGTGTTTCAAACTCCTCTCTCTTATCAAGGAACGTGTCAGTATTAGTGTACATGACATTCAAGCCAGAATTTGTTCTCGGTAACGTCTCTGCTCTTAGTAATAAACCCGCTCCACCCACATTCTCAGAAGCTGCAGCATTTGCTAAGTACACTGTATTTTGCAGGGTGTGGTTAGAAATGTCATTGTTTACACGGCGCTCGCCTCCCCCTGTCTGGTAGGCGGAGCTGGTGCCACCTCCCAGGTGGGGAGTAGAGCGGGTGGAGGGTGCGCTGTTGCCCCTTGGCCCTGTGTCGGCACACTTGCTTCCACTACCCTCCCCCTGAATATAACCCATGTACACCCGTCCCCGTTCCTCCTTGACTCCTCCCTCTTCTGCTTCAAGTCCTGCAGGAGCTTCTTGTGCTGTTCCCTCTGCAAAACCGTGCGATCTGGGGGAATGAATACACCCCGAGATGCCTAGCTCCTTTCTAAGTTTTTTGCCTGCCGAATAACCCGCCATTTTTCCTCCTTGCTCACTAGTGTGATCCTGAGGAGGCGAGGCTTATCCCCCTGCTTTTGTCCCAGCTTCCCCACATCCTGTGGGGTTGATGGCATCTTCAGAACCTCTGTAAAAATAAATTTAAACTGCATCTTATCGTGTGTTACCTTACTCACAGTTCCCTCCGCCTGGTTTCTCGGGGACTCCAAAAACTATTACATTGTTCCTGCACTGGAAACATTCCCGTTGTTCCTCCTCTCCCTAACAGTAGGTCCGTTGATTTTCATTTCTTCGACACACTTCTTCAGCGTCCCTAGCTGCTGTACTGTAGAACCTGTGCGAATCCTGCATTACTCTCCGCCACCTCCCGTGGCCCTGCTAATGCCTCAGCATAACTCCTCTTAGCATCCACCTCCATTCTATCGGCTACTTCCTCAGTCTTAGCAAAGATCTCTTTCCCTACTTGCTCTAGTTTGGCAACCAGTAGGGCTCCACCTTCATCTATTTTCGTCCCTAGGGAATTCGTTCCCTTATGGCTTGCAATCGCCTCTTTCACCTTGACTACCCTAAATTAACGAGCTGCAGGACCCAGTGTCAAGGAATCGTCCGAGAAGACCAGACAACTCGCCAACTGCACTGGCTAACCACTACCCCGGAACACGATCCGCAATTTGATTAATATCCAGGTCCCCAATTAATGCTGGGTAGACAAAGGCAAATGGGGTAAAGAAACTTGCCCATAGTTTCATCTTGCCGGGATCGAACAAGGGTCCGCTCGCTTGCAGGGCGAGCATGCTGACCATTACACCACAGACACATATAGAGCACAACACAAAAACAGAACACAACACACACACGCACACACACACACACACACACACACACACACACACACACACACACACACACACACACACACACACACACACACACAACACAACACAAACAGACACAGACACACACACACACACACACACACACACACACACACACACACACACACACACACATACACACACAGAACACACACACACACACACACACACACACACACACACACACACACACACACACACACACACACACACCCAGAACACACACATACACACACAGAACACACACACACACACACACACACACACACACACACACACACACACACACACACACACACACACACAACACACACACAGACACACAACACAACACACACACAGAACACACAACACACACACAGAACACACACACACACACACACACACACAGACACACACACACACACACACACACACACACACACACACACACACACACACACACACACACACACACACACACACACACACACACACACACATAGAACACACACACACACACACACACACACACACACACACACACACACACACACACACACACACACACACACACAAACACACACACAGACACACACACACACACACACACACACATACATAACACACACACACACAACACACACACACACACACACACACACACACACAGACACACACACACACACACACACACACACACACACACACACAGAACACAATACACACACGCAGAACACAATACACACACAGAACACAACACACACACACACACACACACGTATGGGTCACCAGCCTGGTCGTCTTCTCCCAACTCCACCCAACAACGTCAGCTAGAGAAGGTACAGAAAAGGGCCTGCAGAATCATGCTCGGCGCAGAATACTATGGCTACACCAACGCTCTCTCCACCCTGGAATTGCCATCCCTCAGTGACCTCCACCACCAAGCACTGGAAAAGTTTGGCAGGGGACTACTGCACCACCACCTCCTGCCACCGGCAGCCCCCCACCCACCTCGCACAGTCCGCCACTACAACAAAATTCAGCCCATAAGAGCCCGCACCGATAGATATAAGAACAGCACCATCCCATCTATTGTTAAAATAATACACAACTCCTGATTTATGTACTGTACAGCCCTGTAAATGTATTCCCTGCATATTATATCATTATGTCTAAATCAAATGTAAGTCTGTATATTTTCAGCCACCGGCTGCAACTCTATTAATAAACCGTTTATTATTATTATTATTATTACACACACACACACACACACACACACACACACACACACACACACACACACACACACACACACACACACACACACACACACACACACAACACAACACACACACAGAACACAACACACACACACACACACACACACACAACACACACACAACACACACAGAGAACACATACACACACACACACAACGCAACACACACACAGTACACAACACATACACACACAACACAACACACACACACACACACACACACACACACACACACACACAGAGAACACATACACACACACACAGAGACCACAAGGCACACACACACACACACACACACACACATACACACAGACCACAGCACACACACACACACACGCACACATGACTACTACTACTTTGCTGTCGCTCGGAATCGATTTTTTCTTTTTTAAGGGGATTAGTCCACCCGGGCACAGGTCACTCACCCATATCGAAGACTGAGGACGAAAATGTAATAATAATAATAATAATAATAATAATAATAATAATAATAATAATAATAATAATAATAATAATAATAATAATAATAATAATAATAATAATAATAATAATAATAATAATAATAATAATTCATTGTAAATTAAATTCATAAAAAATTTAAAATAAAATAATTAATTAGTAATGATAATAATAATAATAATATTAGCAACACTGTAATAATAATAATAATAATAATAATAATAATAATAATAATAATAATAATAATAATAAAGAAATAAAAACAAAATTATTTAAAGTGAGAAACAATATATGTAGCTACAGTATGTTGTGTTGTCAATAGTAAGAGAAACAATTGAGACCCTGCAATTGTCTGTAAATGAAGCAGAAATTCAGATCATCAACCTGGGACTTCGTCACAAATTTAGTGATGCCATATGTATAACGATCATCCAGCTATATGAGTTATTAGGGATAGTGAGATTTGAGGTGTCTAAAGAGACTGATACGGGACCCGAGCCTCGTTCACATTCGTTGCACATGTGGAGGGCTCCATCTACTGCGGGAGGGGCGGTGGCAGCGTCTGTCCGGCGTTGGCTCTTTTCTGCCTCGGTTTGCAGTCGGACTAACTCGAAAGCATTGACACCTTCTCCTGCAGTGCTCCTCCAAGCGTTAAGGTGTGGAGTAATCGACTCCCAGGTGAAGGGGTCAATTTGGCACTTTTCAGGTTTGTCTTAAGACGATCCTTATACCTTTTCAATTGCCCGCCGGCGTTACGTTTACTATTCGTTAGGTGACTGTAAAGTAGCTGCTTTGGCAGTCTACTGTCATCCATACGGGTGACATGCCAGTCCAACGTAGGTGTTCATAGATAATGACAGCCTCGATGCTTCTAAAGTTGGTGTCAGCAAGAATACTGGCATTTGTTCTCTTGTCTTCCCAGCGAACTCGGAGGATGGAACGTAGACTACTTTGGTGAAAGTTTTCAAGTGCCTTGAGGGGCCTCCTGCATATGACCCATGTCTCACTGCCATACAGCAGGGTGGGGAGAACCACTCCTCGATATACATGCAGCTTTGTAGATAATGCAACCTCCCTACAGCTGAAGAAACGATTTTGGAGTCTGCCAAAGGCTTCAGATGCACATCCGATCCGATGTTGAATTTCTTCATCGATGTCTGCGGTGGTGGACAGGTGGGAGCCGAGATACCGAAATTGGGCAACGTTAGATTGGGTAGTACCATTAAGCTGGATGTATGGTTGAGGTGTGTCTGAACCAGGGACAGGTTGAAAGAGAATCCGAGTCTTACGTACATTCACCTCAAGGCCGATGTTCAGTAATGGAATCTGCCAACACCTTTGTTCTTCCCTGGAGTCGTCTAATGTTGAAAAGACACCCCCTCACCAGGTATTCGATGTTCACCCCACTGGCTAAATTGGTACTGACACGAGTAGGGAAGGCAGCCAAGAAGTTGGAAAAGAGAGTTGGTGCCAGTACACACCCTTGTTTAACCCTTTTGGATGGGGAAGAACTCTGACTGGGTGCCGTTGTACAGAATACTGCCGTTCATGACATTGTGGAGTTACCTTACAATGGCAATAAATTTTGGTGGGCAGCCAAAACGGCTGAGGGTCCACCAGAGGGCTTCCCTGCTGACCGAATCGAAGGCCTTGGTAAGGTCGATGAAAGCCGTGTACAGGTCACAACACTGTTCTCTGCACTTTTCCTGTATCTGGCGGGCAGCAAAGATCATGTCAGTGGTGCCACGTGATGGTCTAAAACCTCATTGAGATTTTGGGAGGAAGTTTTCCGCCTCAGGAAGAAGTCTGTTTAGGAGGTCTCGGACGATAATCTTGCCTGCTATGGACAGCAGCGAGATCCCACGGTAGTTACCACTGTCTGACCGGTCTCCCTTGTTCTTATAAATATTGACAATGGAGGCATCTTTAAGAGTTTGGGGGATTTCCTCCTTTTCCCATATATTCTCCAGGAGAGAGTGGAGACGGCTAGTAGGCGGAGGTCCTCCTGTTTTATACACCTCGGCTGGGATTCCATCAGGCCTGGAGGCTTTGCTATTTTTCACCTGTTTGATGGCAGTAGCTACCTCATCCAGGGGTTGAGGATAGCTGAGGTGGGTCAGCTCTGAATGCTGAGGTATCTGCTGGGTAGTCAGGACATCCACGTCGGTGTTTCGGTTGAGCAATGAATGGTAGTGCTCTTTCCAGCGCTGAAGGAGGCCTTCATCGTCTTTAATTATGAGGTTACCCTCAGATGAGTGGAGGGGTACTGCGCCACGAGTGACTGGCACATAAATGTTTTAGTGGAAAGGAAAAATTTGTGCATCTTATGCTGATCTGCAAGTTTTTGTACTTCACATGCTTTATTTTTTAAGCCAGTCGTTCTTTAGATTGCGAAGTTCCCGCTGGGCTGCCGCTTTCTTGCGGAAGGTATCAGCTTTGGTCCGAGACTGAGGGTTGTTCTGCGCGTCGGTAAAAGCAGCCGGGTCATTTTCATCAAACCAGTCCTGGTGTATTCATTTGATCTGGCTGAGGGTCTCTCTGCAGGTTTTTGTCATAACACTATTAAGAGTATCCCATTCGGCCTGGGATTCACGTTGTTTGCTGTTGGGTTGTTTATAAGCCCATGTTTGAGCTGCTCTCTGAAAGCATGAAAGCATATGCTACAGCTGGATCCCCCTGACGCTTAGTATTAAAACCTCTTCTGGAGGCTTGCTACCTTCATCATTTTGTGGCGACATGAAGTGAGAGCTTGGATCTGATAAGTCGATGATCAGTGTCACAGGGGTCTGACCCATGCATGGCATGGGTGATGAGGACATCTCGGCGATCTCTTTCTCTGACAATAATGTAGTCAATGAGATGCCAGTGTTTGGATCATGGGTGTTGCCACGAACCCTTGAACTTGTCGGCCTGCCTTTAACAAGGTATTGATGATAGTGAGGTTGTGTGCAGCACACTTGCTGAGGAGGAATAGGCCGTTGGGATTACACTTGCCTAGTCCATTTCTCCCTATGGTTCCCTACCAAATGTTAGCATCTCTGCCAACTCTGGCATTTAAGCCTCCAAGGAGCACAACCTTGTCTTCTCTGGGAATATAGGTTAGCACTCTGTCGAGGTTGGCATAAAAGGCCTCCTTGATGCCATCCTCTGCATCCAGTGTTGGGGCGTATGCACTGATGAAGAAGGCATGACGTGATTGATGCATTGGGACTCAAAGCGTCATGAGGCGCTCGTTGATCCCAATAGGCATTTCAGTTCCCCTGTGTAGGATGTGTTGTCGGATGGCAAAGCCAACTCCATAAATGCAGTTTCTCTCTGCAGCAAGCTTACCCTTCCAGGAGGTGTAGCCAGACTCCCATTATGTGAGCTGGCCCTCATCTGGGAGCCAGGACTCACTGAGGGCTGCTATGTCGATGTTATACCTAGCCAGCTCTTTTGCCACAATGGCAGTTCTTCTTTCAGGATGCGCATTTGTGCCAATATCCAGAAGAGTCCTGACATTCCATGCAGTTACCATAAGAGGTTGTATGGTTTGTTTTTGTTTGGATCTGTGATTTTGGTGATTTTCAACGGCATAAGGATGACCTTACTGGGTGTGGTTGCCCAGTTAGGTTGGGTTTTTAGGCAGGCTATGTTTAGGGCACCTTTTCTAGCCCCCGCCCCATGTACTGTAGGGGTGAGCAGAGTGGCTCCCCGAAAGGGCTGCTCAGTCGCACAGACAGGACTGGATTGCACTGCTGCCTAGATCCCAGTGCATAAACGACCATCTTATCTGTGCCGCCCATGTGCAGAGTTGTGACTAGATACTCCCAGCAGTCATCTCCGCCTGTCCCCGTCGTCACTCGTCCATCGCCATAGGACTTTTGGGGGTATAGGGAGTTTTGATGATGATGAGAGGTATGATGAACTGGATGATGGCTGAGCGTGACTTGATTTATGTGGTGAGGCAGGAGCGCAGGCTTCAACCACACATCTTGGCTCTCCATTTGCCTGATCCAGTGGTGCAAGTGTTGCAACGACTGGGGAGAGGGAGAGTCGCAATGAACTGCCAATAGCCCAGTTTGTTGGTTTCTCTTTAGTAGCCTGTCCATCAGGCATTGCCTTCGTCTACCAGTGTAGTCGTTGAGTTTCTATGGTGGTCACCCCTTCTGCCTAAACCACCGTTGGGGTCTTGTTAGAGCTCTGTAAGCATGTCTACCTGATGTGGGGTTCCACAGCAGATTTTTCGTTCGGGGTTTACTCCCATAGCCTTATACCTGCCAAGGTTGATCCGCAAGTCAGCGAGGCAGTGGTTGGTAGGCGCCAGGACGTATCCAAATGCCAGTGGGCCTATGCACCGTCCCTCTGGGGCCCAGTGCTACTCCGAGATCCCCCTGCTGATCTAGCCTGGGCCCACGAGGCACCCAGTTACCGTGTGTTGCCACGAGGAGGCACAGCAGGAGTCTTGATGGCTAGCCAGCGGCATTAGCTGAAAGCGAGAGGGAGCAAGCAGTGCTTGCACCTTAACACTCACATAATGCTGCCACTCTAGACGCATTTCACCACCCTGTGTGTGACACACACACACACACACACACACACACATAACATTACACAACACTCACACACACACAGGACATAATGCACACACAGAACACAATGCCCATACATACCACAACACACACACACACACCACAACCCACACTCACATAGAAAAATACACACACAAAACACAACGCACACAGAACAATATACACACAGAACACAACAGACACATAGAACACTACACACACACATACACACACACACACACAGACACACACACACACACACACACACACACACACACACACACACACACACACACACACACACACACACACACACACACACAGAACACACACAAAAAACAATACACGCACAAAACACAACGCACACATAGAACAATACACACACAGAACACAACATACACATAGAACACTACACACACACACACACACAGGTGAACACAAACACACACACACGCGCGCACACACACACACACAGCATCATGTGATGCCCCTCATAACACCATCTGTGAGGGAATTACTACACCACATCAGGCCCCTCATACACCATCTGTGAGGGAATTACTACACCAAATCAGGCCCCTCATAACACCATCTGTGAGGGAATTACTACATCATCAGGCCCCTCATACACCATCTGTGAGGTAACTACTACATCATCAGGCCCCTCGTAACACCATCTGTGAGGGAATTACTACATCATCAGGCCCCTCATACACCATCTGTGAGGTAACTACTACATCATCAGGCCCCTCGTAACACCATCTGTGAGGGAATTACTACACCACGTCAAGCCCCTCACAACACCACCTGTGAGGGAACTAGTACTTCACGTGATGGCCCTCATAACGCCATCTGTGTGGGAGTTACTACACTACGTGTCTGCTGTTCAACACCTCAGCTCACATGATCTACTTGTGTAAACATTAATCTGTATGTTCACTGTATGTTCCTTCACCTTTCTCTAATGAAGGCTTTTGTTAAACAACCAATGTATGTAATAAGTCATTTATGTCCATTGTATATTTTCAGCCTTCGGGCTGCAAACTTTTTCAATAAACCGTTTATTATTATTATTATTTTAGAACACACACACACACACACACACACACACACGTTGTAAAGTCCTGTATTCCGAACAGCCAGAGCCTCGCGTTATCATCACAGCTCTGTAGGACACACGCACCAGACACTGACCAATACTATTAGTAACCCCACGTACTCATCAATACCACTTACACTTACCACTTCCCACTAACAACAATACCACTTCCCACTAACAACAATACCACTTACCACTAATATCAATACCACTTAACACTAATATCAATACCATTTACCACTAATATCATTTACCACTAATATCAATACCATTTACCACTAACATCATACCACAAACATCAATACCACTTAATGCTAACACTTATGTTAATACAGTACCACTTCCCACTGACACTAACATCAATGCAACTTAACACTAACATCAATACCACTTACCACTAATATCAATACCACTTACAACGAACATCAATACGACTTAAAACTAACATCAGTACCACTTACCACTAACATAAATACCACTTACCACTAACATCAATACCAGTTACCACTAAATCAGCACCACTTACCACTAACTTCAGTACTACTTACCACTCACACTAGCATCAATACCATTTACCACTAACATCAATACCACTTACTGCTAACACTTATGTTAATACAGTACCACTTCCCACTGACACTAACATCAATGCCACTTACCACTTATATCAATACCACTTACCGCTAACATCAATACCACTTACAACTAACATCAATACGACTTAAAACTAACATCAGTACCACTTACCGCTAACATCAATACCACTTACCACTAACATCAATACCACTTACAACTAACATCAGTACCACTGACCACTATCTTTAATACTACTTACCACTCACACTAACATCAATACCAGTTACCACTAACATCAATACCAGTTACCACTAACATCAATACCACTTATTGCTAACACTTATGTTAATACAATACCACTTCCCACTAACATCGATGCCACTTACCACTAACATCGATGCCACTTACCACTAACATCATACCACTTACCGCTAATATAAATACCACTTACCACTAATATCAATACCACTTACCACTAACATCAATGCCACTTACCGCTAACATCATACAACTTACCAATAACATCAATACCAGTTACCACTAACACCAATACCACTTACTGCTAATACTTACGTACAGTACCACTTCCCACTAACACCAATGCCACTTACCACTAACATCATACCACTTATCACTAATATCAACAACATTTACCACTAATATCAATACCACTTACTACTAACATCAATGCCACTTACCACTAACACTATCATCATATCACTTACCACTAATATCAATACCATTTACCACTAACATCAATACCACTTCCCACAAACACTGTCACTAGGAATCGAGTATGACGATCATCCAGCGATGATACAATGATATGAGTTATTAGGGATGTCACCTGGGTCGGTGAGTTTTGAAGTGACTAAAGAGACCGATATGGGACCCACAGCGTCGTTCACATTCGTTGCACGTGTGGAGGGCTCCATCAGCGGGGGGGGGGGGACGATGGCAGCGTCTTTCCGGCTTTGACGCTTGTCTGCCTTGGTTTGCAGTCGGGCTAACTCGAAAGTATTGACACCTTCTCTTGTGGTGCTCCTTCAAGCGTTACAATGTGGAGTAATCGACTCCCAGGTGAAGGGGTCGATTTGGAACTTTTTCAGATTTGTATTAAGACTATCCTACTTTTTCAATTGCCAGCAGGCGTTATGTTTACTATTCGTTAGGTGACTGTAAAGTAGCTGCTTTGGCAGTCTACTGTCGTCCATGCGGGTAACATGGCCAGTCCAACGTCGTTGTTCATGGATAATGACAGCCTCGATGCTTCTGCAGTTAATTGTCAACAAAAATACTGGCGTTTGTTCTCTTGTCTTCCCAGCGAACTCAGAGGATGGAACGTAGACTACTTTGGTGAAAGTTTTCAAGTGCCTTGAGGGGCCTCCTGTATATGACCCATGTCTCACTGCCATACAGCAGGGTGGGGAGAACCACTCCTCGATATACATGCAGCTTTGTAGATAATTTAAGCTCCCTGCAGCTGAAGACACGATTTCGGAGTTTGCCAAAGGCTTCAGATGCACATTTGATCCGATCCTGAATCTCTTCATCGATATGTGCAGTGGTGGACAGATGGGAGCCGAGATACCGCAAGGGGGCAACATTAGAGAAGGTAGTACCGTTAAGCTGAATGGATGGTGGAGGTTCTCCTGTAGGTCGTGTTCAGTGTGAGCAACAAGGGTGAGGTAGTCTGCATACTGTAGTTCAGTAATGGCGGCTGCCGACACCTTTGTTCTTGCCTGGATTCGTCTTATGTTGAAAAGATCACCTTCACCCGGAACTCGATGGTCACCCCGCTGACTAAATTGGGACAGGCACAAGTAAGGAAGGCAGCCAAGAAGATGGAAAAGAGAACTGGTGCCATTACATACCCTTATTTAACCCCTTTTTGGATGGGGAAGAACTCTGACTGGGTGCCGTTGTGCAAGACACTGCCGTTCATGCCATCGTGGAGTTGTCTCACAATGACGATGAATTTTGGTGGGCAGCCAAAACGACTGAGGGTCCACCAGACGACTTCCCAGTTGACCGAGTCACGGGACTTGGGTAGGTCGATGAAAGCCATGTACAGGTCACGACGCTGTTCTCTGCACTATTCCTGTATCTGGCGGGCAGCAAACATCATGTCAGTGATGCCACGTGATGGTCTAAAACCACATTGACATTCTGGGAGGAAGTTTTCCGCCTCAGGAAGAAGTCTGTTTAAGACTCGGCGACAATCTTCCAGCTACGGACAGCAGCGAGATCCCACTGTAGTTGCCACAGTCTGACCGGTCTCCCTTGTTCTTATAAATATTGACAAAGGGGGCATCTTTAAGAGCTTGGGGGATTTCCTCCTTTTCCCATATATTCTCCAGGAGAGTGGAAACAGCTGGTAAGCAGAGGTCGTCCTGCTTTATACACCTCGGCTGGGATTCCTTCAAGCCCTGAGGCGTTGTTATTTTCATCTGTTTGATGGCAGTAGCTACCTCATCCAAGGATGGAGAATAGCTGAGGTGGATCAGCTCTGCATGCTGAGGTACCTACTGTTTAATCAGGACATCCACATCAGTGTTTCGGTTAAGCAATGAATGGTAGTGCTCTTTCCAGCACTGAAGGAGGCCTTCATCGTCTTTAATTATGAGGTTACCGTCAGATGAGCAGAGGGGGGCTGTGCCATGAGTGACTGGCCCATAAAATGTATTAGTGGAAATGAAAAATTCGCTCATCGAATGCTGATCTGCAAGTTTTTGTGCTTCACATGATTCATTTTTAAACCGGTCGTTCTTTAGATTGTGAAGTTCCTGCTGGGCTGCCGCTTTCTCTTTGCGGAAGGTATCAGCTTTGGTCCGAGACTGAGGGTTGTTCTGCCAGTCAATAAAAGCAGCACGTTTATCATCGATGAGTACTTTGATTGCCGGGTCATTTTCATCAAACCAGTCCTGGTGTATTCTTTTGATCTGGCCGAGGGTCTCTCTGCAGGTTTTTGTCATAGTAGTATTAAGAGTATCCCATTCGGCACTGGGATTCACTAACACTAACATCAATGCAACTTACACTAACACCAATGTCACTTACACTATCATTAACATCATACCACTCACCACTAATGTCAATACCACTCACCACTAATATCAATACCACTTACCACTAATATCAATACCACTTACCACTAATATCAATACCACTTACTACTAATATCAATATCACTCACCACTAATGTCAATACCACTAACACTAACATCAATGCCACTTACCACTAATATCAATACCACTTACCACTAATATCAATACCACTTACCACTAACATCAATACCACTTACTACTAATATCAATATCACTCACCACTAATGTCAATACCACTTACACTATCATCAATGCCACTCACCACTAATATCAATACCACTAACACTAACATCAATGCCACTCACCACTAATATCAATACCACTAACACTAACATCAATGCCACTCACCACTAATATCAATACCACTAACACTAACATCAATGCCACTCACCACTAATATCAATACCACTAACACTAACATCAATGCCACTCACCACTAATATCAATACCACTAACACTAACATCAATGCCACTTACCTCTAATATCAATGCCACTTACCACTAATATCAATACCACTAACACTAACATCAATGCCACTTACCACTAATATCAATACCACTTACCACTAATATCAATACCACTTACCACTAATATCAATACCACTTGCCACTAATATCAATACCACTTACCACTTATATCAATACCACTTACCACTAATATCAATACCACTTACCACTAATATCAAAACCACTTCCCACTAATGTCAATATCACTTACCACTAATATCAAAACCACTTACTACTATCAAATCCATTTATCACCAACATTAATACCACTTACCACTAACATCAATACCACTTATCACTAACATCAATACCACTTACCACTTATATCAATACCACTTACCACTAATATCAATACCACTTACCACTAATATCAATACCACTTACCACTAACATCAATACCATTTACCACTAATATCAATACCACTTACCACTAATATCAATACCACTTACCACTAATATTAATACCACTAACCACTTACACTAACATCAATGCCACTTACCACTAATATCAATACCACTTACCACTAATATCAATACCACTTACTACTATTAATACCACTAACACTAACATCAATGCCACTTACCACTAATGTCAATACCACTTACAACTAATATCAATACCACTAACAGTAATATGAATACCACTTACCACTAATATCAACACCACTTACCACTAATATCAATATCACTTACCACTAACATAAATAACACTAATATCAATACCACTTACCATTACTATCAACACCAGTGAACACTCATATCAATACCACTTACCACTAACATCACCACCACTTACCACTAATATCAATACCACTTGCCACTAATATCAACACCACTTACCACTAATATCAATACCACTAACAATAATATCATACCACTTACCACTAACATCAATACCACTTACCACTAATATCAATACCACTTACCACTAATATCAATACCAGTTACCACTAACACTAACATCATATCACTTACCACTAATATCAATACCACTTACCACTAATATCAACACCACTTACCACTAATATCAATACTACTTACCACTAATATCAATACCACATGCCACCAATATCAATACCACTTACCACTAATATCAATACCACTAACACTATCATACCACTTACCACTAACATAAATAACACTAATATCAATACCACTTACCACTAATATCAATACCACTTGCCACTAATATCAATATCACTTACCACTAATATCAATACCAGTTACCACTAACACTAACATCATACCACTTACCACTAATATCAATACCACTTACCACTAACATCAATAACACTCACCACTAATATCAATACCACTTACCACAAATATCAAAACCAGTTACCACTAATATCAATACCACTTACCACTAATATCAATACCACTTACCACTAATATCAATACCACTTACCACTAACATCAATACCATTTACCACTAATATCAATACCACATGCCACTAATATCAATACCACTTACCACTACTATTAATACCACTTACCACTAACACTAACATCAATGTCACTTACCAGTAATATCAATACCACTTACCACTAATATCAATACCACTTACTACTCATATTAATACCACTAACACTAACATCAATGCCACTTACCACTAATATCAATATCACTTTCCACTAATATCAATACCACTTACCACTAATATCAATACCACTAACAGTAATATCAATACCACTTACCACTAATATCAACACCACTTACCACTAATATCAATACTACTTACCACTAATATCAATACCACTTACCACTAATATCAATACCACTTACCACTAACATCAATACCATTTACCACTAATATCAATACCACATGCCACTAATATCAATACCACTTACCACTACTATTAATACCACTTACCACTAACACTAACATCAATGTCACTTACCAGTAATATCAATACCACTTACCACTAATATCAATACCACTTACTACTCATATTAATACCACTAACACTAACATCAATGCCACTTACCACTAATATCAATATCACTTTCCACTAATATCAATACCACTTACCACTAATATCAATACTACTTACCACTAATATCAATACCACATGCCACCAATATCAATACCACTTACCACTAATATCAATACCACTAACACTATCATACCACTTACCACTAACATAAATAACACTAATATCAATACCACTTACCACTAATATCAATACCACTTGCCACTAATATCAATATCACTTACCACTAATATCAATACCAGTTACCACTAACACTAACATCATACCACTTACCACTAATATCAATACCACTTACCACTAACATCAATAACACTCACCACTAATATCAATACCACTTACCACAAATATCAAAACCAGTTACCACTAATATCAATACCACTTACCACTAATATCAATACCACTTACCACTAATATCAATACCACTTACCACTAACATCAATACCATTTACCACTAATATCAATACCACATGCCACTAATATCAATACCACTTACCACTACTATTAATACCACTTACCACTAACACTAACATCAATGTCACTTACCAGTAATATCAATACCACTTACCACTAATATCAATACCACTTACTACTCATATTAATACCACTAACACTAACATCAATGCCACTTACCACTAATATCAATATCACTTTCCACTAATATCAATACCACTTACCACTAATATCAATACCACTAACAGTAATATCAATACCACTTACCACTAATATCAACACCACTTACCACTAATATCAATACTACTTACCACTAATATCAATACCACTTGCCACTAATATCAATACCACTTACCACTAATATCAATACCACTAACACTATCATACCTTTTTTTTTTTTTTTTTTGAACGTGGCCTCCAGCCTCCCCCAATAGCCACACCTTTGCCACCATTTATTTACCTTAATATTAAATATCCTAATACATAAGAAGCTATCCTATCCGTGTTAAATTAGTTGAGCCGCAGATCTATGCGGCATTCAGTTACTGTAGCCTCATAGTCAATATCTGCAGCAGTTGTCGGAGTAGGGGTAGAAGCTCTCGTTCCCCTGAGGCAGAGCAAAGCCGACCGAAGGAGAGAGAAGGACAGTCGACATCTCATCCAGGCTGTAACATAACTTCTGGGCTGCTGCTTCTGTTCGGAGATCAACTCCGCGAGTCTGGCATAGAAACATCTTGCACTTGGGCCCATCTCACCAGAGGTTGTGAACACTAGAGGAGTGAAGCTGCCTTGATCAACATTTTGAATTCTTTCCCCATATGCCCTTCTCTTGTCGTTCTCGTTCCTCCTATGTGCAGCATCGAGAGCTAGGTTACGGTGACAAGCGGCCATGGGATAAAAAATCCTGATGTCGAAGAAAGCTCGCTGTCCCCGCGTCCAGAATCCTCGAGCACTAATATCAATACCACTTACCACTAATATCAATACCACTTGCCACTAATATCAATACCACTTACCACTAATATCAATACCACTTGCCACTAATATCAATACCACTTACCACTAATATCAATACCACAAACACTAATATCGTACAACTTGCCACTAACATCAATACCACGTACCACTAACATCAATACCACTTACCACTAACATCAATACCACTTACCACTAATATCAATTTCACTTACCACTAATATCAATACCAGTTACCACTAATATCAATAACACTTACCACAAATATCAATACCACTTACCACTAATATCAATACCAGTTACCACTAACATCAATACCACTTACCACTCACACTAGCATAAATACCACTTACCACTAACGCTTACAGTTACCATAAACATCAATACCACTTACCACTAACACTTACAGTTACCACTAACATCAATACCACTTATCAATTACACACATATATGAGTTTACATCATCCATGTAAGCCACGACATCTCTAACCGCACACCACAAAATACAAAGTATTAAGAAATGCTGCAGCTGCTGAGACTGGAGGGGGGCGAAGCCACTACCAAGAGCAGAGACGTTACCGAGAACAAATTCCGGCTTGAAAGTCATGTACAATAATAATGACATGTTTTTTGATAAGAGAGAGGAGTTTGAAAAGCTACTGACGGTACACCAACCCCAATATAGTAAGAGTTGTAGATCTGCAGTACAAGAACAGGAGAATCGACCTGGAGGAATGAGTTCAGTATTAATGGATATGACTCATTTACGAACCTTTCCCAAGCAACTTGCAAGAGGGTTGTGACTTATCTATGCTAGGCAAGACCTTAGAGCCAGTCAGGGGAGGGTACAAGGAGAGGATGTTGTAGCGTACTGTATGTGGCCTGTTGTCAAGTTTCTATTTGTTTGTCTATTTTCTCTTTGTATGGCTCACATACATACGTACATGTCGATCTCGCACTAAGGATGGAGGTAAGAAGGGAAACTCACAATGGTGGTTTTCTTATACAGTATAAATATATTGTATGTACAGTGCAGTGCTAGGGAGGTGCTGTGTGGTGAGAAGCTTGCTGAGAGGTCCTGTTGGGTGAGGAGCTTGTTGAGAGGTCTTGTTGGTGAGGAGCTTGTTGGGAGGTCTTGTTGGTTCTGGAGCGTGGAGTAGAGTGAGGTCTACGGCTGTTGTTGTTGAGATTTTCGAACCGTAGTCCGATACGGGCCTTTGCCTATAGGCGGCCCGTTTGGTGGTTCCGGCTGGAGCTCCTGGAGCAGCCAGACCGGATTGGGATTGGAGGTTGTCCTACCTGCAGATATAGAAGGATACTGCAGGTTGCAAGTGTGAGCGGACCCCCGATCAGTGGACGCTTACCACCAACCCCCACTCCTGGACGTGGTCAGTTTCGGAGTGGCGCGCCCCCCGAACTGGGGTCCGCACTTGCTGGGAGAGGATATTTTCTAAGCTATCTGGGTGGTGGGTATCGTGTGATGACCCGGAGAAGGTGGTGAATGCGGTTTGTTTGGGCCTTTCGGGTTAGAGTGGCCGCTGGTGTTGTGTGTGCTTCTTGGAAGTTTTGAGTTCTGTTTCGGAGACTTTGTGTGACTTCGCAGTCGAGGAGATAGTGTTCAAGTGGGTTGGCTGCTGGCTCCTGACTGTAGGTGCATTCCATGACGTCATTCCGATCATCTGCCAGGAGCACTTGTACCATAGTCGTAGTCGATGAAGGCTGACTTGGGTTTGTCTTGGTGTTTTCTTGTCCGCAAAAGGTGGTTCCCCTTTCGTAGCCGCCAGGTACCATTTGGCTGATTGGGAACCAGCGTTGAATGCGTGAAGGAAGCTCTTTTGGATGTGGAGCTTGCTAGTCTTTCTGAGGTGATTCTTGATCTGTTGCACGCTTGCTGGAACTTGAATGTGTACGCTACTAGAACGTGTGGCTGCCTTGGCTGCTTCGTCTGCCACGTCGTTTCCCCCGATCCCTACATGACTGGGAATCCAGTGTAAGACGACTGGGCGGTTTTGTCTTTGGAATTCCTGTAGCTGTGCGAGGATCGAGGTTATGATGTGGACGTTGTCTCTTGGTTGACTGTGTTGCAGGGCCTGCATGGCCGATTTCGAGTCCGTGTGAATTATGATGGACTTGTTGTGTTGTGTTGCAGCGTGTTGTAGGGCCTCTGTTTGTAGGGTGGAGCAGTCATTAGAAAGTCTCAATCGG
>NW_024751644.1:0-19565 GCF_018991925.1 Homarus americanus
GTGGTGTGAGTGACCCACACTCCAGCTGGAGAGCAGTTATAGCGCGATATTCCCGGCGTGGTTTGAGCCCTTTTCCTTCTACTACTATTTTTCCTTTTTCGCTCTGGCCTAGGGACCTGCACCCTCAAAGTGTATTCGTCCTGCGGTCCCCCCTGTAACTGTTCACCTCCCTCCCAGGAGATTGTGAACACGAAAGGGGGTTGGAGCAAAACCCATCCCAGCCGAGTCTTTCCAGGAAAACCGTGATCGTGCGGGTCCACCTGGAAAGAGGGTAGCAATCCTTATCCTTCCCAAATAGGCACACTTAGCTCACGTCTATAAGTGAGCAGTCACATACACTAGGAAGTAGGCTTCCCCAACGGGGCTCCGGGAGAGAAGCTCAGGAACCACTCTATGACCACCAGCCAGTGGGGAGTGCTGTAATTCCTCTGCTATTTACTCAACCGGAATAGGTAGGATCTAAAAAAAAAAAAAATAAATAAAAAACCCGGTTATGAAGCGCGTACGCCCTCCTAACCGCGACCCCCGCCTGAACCGCCAACCTGACGACCCGAACCACGACAGGCTTCGCACAGAGAAAGCAGACCAGTTACGCGCCTTCAATGAAGCCCTGAAAAGTAGGAACACTGCCACCACCTCCAACAACTCCACCACCACCACCACCTCCACCACCACCACCACTGTTACCGCTACTGAGGACAACTGGACGAAGGTAGAAAACAAGAAACGCCGACGTGCTTTTTCGGGAAACGAATGCCGTCAAGCAGCCCCAAAGGCACCCATCACCACCACCAGCTCACCTCCAACGACACTGCCAAAATTCCGGATCACGAAAACGGACGCAAAAACAACATATGCCGCCGTCACAGAGATGGAAAAGCTAAATCCTCTGGCCAAGTTCTTAGTGCGGCCCAACCTAAAGGGGGAGATGATCGTTCACCCCAAAGACAAGAACTCCGCCACCACCCTCGACACTTACCTGCAAAACACCACCACCATTACTTCAACAAAGCTAGACCCCGCCCAGAAACTGATGAAGTCGGTAGTCCTCCGGTACCCAAAGGAACTACCTCTCGAACCCCTGGAGAACCACCCGAAGATCCTAAAAGCCGAGAGATGTTCTCCCCTGTCCGACAAGACGGCCACCACGAAACAAGTGCTCATAACGCACTACGGCTCACCCCCCAGCACCATAGACCTCAAAACCTGGGGGATCTACGAAGTGAGGCCCTTCGTCCCAGAGCCCCTGCGGTGCTTCAGATGCCAGAAATACGGGCACCATCAGACAAGGTGCACGTACAAGGAAATCTGCGCAGGCTGCGCACAGAAGCACGGCACACACTCCTGCCTCACCAAGCTGAAAAATGGGGAAAAAATTGCCCCCAAGTGTGCCAACTGCGGGGGCAAACACCACGCCTGGAATCCTGGATGCTCCGAGAGAACAAAGAGGGTCCAGGCAAACCGACCAGCAGCAAGACCGGCCCCCACCGCCTACACACCAGCCCCACCAAGTACCTTCGTGTGGGGAACCCAAAGGCCCAAACAATCAAGACAACCTCCTCAGCCAGTCAACACCCAAAGTGCAGCCCAGTTTCCGGGCCTCACTACAGCCACACCTCAGCCACCCAAGCAGCAGACAACGACAACCACGAGAAAGACAAAAGAAGCACACACCAAGGCACCAGAAGGAATGATACACTTATCAGACCTAGCCAAGGTACTGACAACCTTCGCGGAGGGCCTAGCCGGACTACTGGGCCACAAGATCCAACCCACACAGCTCCAATTACTCATGGGGAGCGTCCTCGGGCAAGTCGCCACAGCTCCAGACACCTCAGTGGAGGAAGCCACGCCGGTCCGCACACGAGTAACA
Source organism: Homarus americanus (assembly GCF_018991925.1). Taxonomy (NCBI): domain Eukaryota; kingdom Metazoa; phylum Arthropoda; class Malacostraca; order Decapoda; family Nephropidae; genus Homarus; species Homarus americanus. Next base: position 1,874 of record NW_024751644.1, read on the forward strand.
GCCGAGGTACACTCTACACCGAAGAAGGCCACCAGAGAACCCAAGATACCAACAGCTCCCAAGATACCGACAGCTCCCAGAAAGAAACTGGACGTTTCAACTCCCCTGAACCGAACCACGGCCCAGAAGGCAAAAACCACAGAACACGAAGACAAGGACCTGATTCAGTTGGAATCGAACTTGGACATCTCCATCGAGGACCACCAGAAGTCCCCGATGAAACAGTGGTGGAAAACGTCAGCACCCTGAACATCCTAACATGGAATGCTCAGGGCATCAAAAACAAGAAACACCTCCTACAAGAAGCAGCAGCCAAGGACAAGCTTGACATCATACTGCTACAAGAAACACTTCTACAAGAACACCACTGTTTCAAATTCAGCGGTTACAAGACATACAGGAGGCATTTCACGCAGGCGTCAACAAGAGGATGTATGATCTTGGTCAAGTCAAGCATACCCTCCGCCGATGTCACGCAGCAATTTCCATGTGGGGAAAACATCGAGACACAGGCCGTCAAAGTAACCCTCCAAGAACGGGAATTAACTGTTCACAACATCTACAAGAACCCAAGGGGCTCACTGGAGGTGACTCAATTATTTGCTTCGGCCGCTGACCACGCCACACTCATAGGAGGGGATTTCAACGCACATCATCCCTTCCTAAGCTCGGCAAGCCCCACAAATGAAGACAGCCTACACCTATACACCACCTTTCAAGATACACCCGAGATCTGCCTCCTGAACACCGGAGAGCCCACCCACACTAGGGGAGGAAGGCTAGATCTAACCTTCGTCTCCAGTGCACTACAGCCTTCGGCCTCCTGGCAGATACACCCCACGCTGACCAGTGACCACTTCGCCACCCTAACAACGCTGAAGGTGAACAAACTCCCCACTCCACCCCCCCCCGAGATGGAGATACAACACTCAAAAGGCAGACTGGGGACTCTTCAAGAAACACCTGGCTAAGTGGCGCGAAAAATCACAGCCGGCCGGCGCAGCACCCGCGGATGAGACAACCCTCCACCACCAATTGGTCGAGGCGTTTCACCTAGCAGCAGAAGAGGCTATCCCAAAAACAAAACCCACATCAAGACAGTACAATGATTACTGGTACTACTGTCCCAGGGTGAAAGAACTCAACCACAGAGTGAACATGGCCCGAAGAAACTACAGGAGACATCCCACGGCAACAAACAGACATCTCCTGCAAGTCATAGTCAAGGATACCAGGGAAGAGAAGGAAGAAATTAAAAACGCAAGCTGGCTCAAGTGGTGCTCCGAACTGAACGAGCACACCACCCTTGGCAAGATGTGGGCCCAGATCCGAAGGGCATCTGGGAAGGCAACACCACCACCACCAACTCATCCCAACCCAGAAGAGGAAGCCGAGAGACTTGCAAAACTGTTCTCTGACCGAGCAGCAACGAAAAACCTCCCGAGACAGGCGGAGGAGACACAACGGCGTCTGCGACAGGTCAGACTCCAGATGATCGAAGAGGCCTGCAACAGTGAAGATGACACTGACAGACCTTTCAACCAGCAAGAACTCCAGAAGTCGCTAAAACGAAGCAAGGATACAGCTCCAGGGGCCGACAGGATAACCTACTCCATGCTCTCTCATGCCGGTACAGCCGGACACGAGGCTCTGCTGCAAGCCATCAATGCTTCGTGGACAGCACAAAGACTCCCACCGGAATGGAAGAAGGCAGATATACAGCCCATTCCGAAGCCCAGAGAACCAGACAAGCCGAGGCCCATCTCCCTTCTCAGCTGCATAGCGAAGACCGGAGAAAGAATGGCTCTCAACCGACTCAAGTGGAAAGTAGGCAGCCCACACCCTCACATCTTTGCTTACACCGAGAACACCGGCACAGGCAACAACATCGCCAAGATACTCAGCACAGTGGACAACAAACCAGCTCTGGTGGTCTTCCTCGACCTGGAGAAAGCCTTCGAACTAGCAAATCCTTTGGCCATTACAACTACGCTCGCTAAAAAAGGCGTCAAAGGAAGGTTGCTGGGGTGGATCCAGAATTACCTCACACAGAGAGAAGCACGAGTACGCTTTCAGGGAGCAACCTCAAGCTACAGGGTCCATGAAAACGGAACCCCACAAGGAGGCATCCTCAGTCCAATGCTGTTGAATGTCCTGATGGAAAATCTAGTCAAACTTCCTTTCAGACAAACAGCCAAGCTCCTATGCTATGCAGACGACTTACAGCTTATAGTAAGAGGATCGAACAGACTAGCCAACACGCAACATGCACTCCAACTTATAGAAGAGGAGTGCAACAGACTTGGACTCAAGATAAATCCAGCCAAGTCGAAAGCGATGGCCATCTGCACAGACACACCAGACAAGATGCTCTCCATACAAAACACGCCGGTAGTCTGGACCAGCGCCCACCAGTGTCTTGGAATCTGGTTCGACCAGAAACTCACCTTCAAGCCGCAACTCGAGTATCTCAGGCACAGGACGAAGAGCAGACACAATATAATGAGGTCGCTCACCAGCAAATCCGCAGGAGCAAACCTTCATGTGCTCAAAGCCTACTACACAGCCGCCATCAGATCGCTGGTACATTACAGTGCTCCAGCACTCATTGGACTGAGAGAAGACCAAATAGCTAAGCTAGAAGTCATTCAAAACAATGCTCTCAGGACCATGCTCGGAGCACCCATGTGGACCAGAATTTGCAATCTGCAAATGGAAACCGAACTACCACCCCTGGCAGTACGAGTCAAGCAGGTGACAGCTGGTCTCCTCGCCAAAATCTGTAGAGCAGACAAGCCCACAGTTGCCAAGATTCGAATCAGCGCCTCCCTCCACCTCGACCACAGAGTGCGAGGGGCCACCTGGTCGCACGAGGCAAGCGAGGTCATCCGACACCTGCAAGCAGAAACACTCGTCAAGAACAACCAAGACACACTAGACAATGGTGACGCTGTTCCTCCACCATGGAGCCCTCCACCAACCACACTCAAATTCACCGACCTCGGCGATAGTAAAGCCAACCTCCAGAAGGAGGACCTCAAAAAAATAACTCTTCAAGCCATAGCCACCGAGACACCGGCTGATGCAGCATCATACTTCACAGACGGCTCGGTGGACCCAAAACATCATAGATCCGGAGCGGCCTTCTACACCCAAGGTCAGACCCTCCAATGGAGACTTTCCAACGACTGCTCCACCCTACAAACAGAACTGGTAGCAATCTCAAAGGCCCTACAACACGCTGCAACACAACACAACAAGTCCGTCATAATTCACACGGACTCGAAATCGGCCATGCAGGCGCTGCAACACAGTCACCCAAGAGACAACGTCCACATCATCACCTCGATCCTCGCACAGCTACAGGAATTCCAAAGCCAAAACCGACCAGTCGTCTTACACTGGATTCCCAGTCATGTAGGGATCGGAGGAAACGACGTGGCAGACGAAGCAGCCAAGGCAGCTACACGTTCTAGTAGCGTGCACATCCAAGTTCCAGCAAGTGTGCAACAGATCAAGAATCACCTCAGAAAGACTACCAAGCTCCACATCAAAAAGAGCTTCCTTCATGCACTCAACGCTGGTTCCCAATCAGCCAAATGGTACCTGGCGGCCACAAAAGGGGAACCACCTTTCGCTGACAAGAAAACTCCAAGACAAACCCAAGTCAGCTTTCATCGACTACGACTAGGGTACAAGTGCTCCTGGCAGATGATCGGAAATGACGTCATGGAATGCACCTACTGTCAGGAGCCAGCAGCCAACCCACTTGAACACTATCTCCTCGATTGCGAGGTCACACAAAGCCTCCGAAACAGAACTCAAATCTCCCAAGAAACACACACAACACCAGCAGCCACTCTAACCCGAAAGGCCCATACAGACCACATTCACCACCTACTCCGGGTCATCACACGATACCCACCACCCAGATAGCTTAGAAAGCATCCTCTCCCAGCAAGTGCGGACCCCAGTTCGGGGGCGCGCCACTCCGAAGCTGACCACGTCCAAGAGTGGGGGCTGGTGGTAAGCGTCCACTGATCGGGGGTCCGCTCACACTTGCAACCTGCAGTATCCCTCCATCTGCAGGTGGGACCACCTCCAATCCCAATCCGGTCTGGCTGCTCCTGGAGCTCCAGCCGGAACCACCAAACGGGCCGCCTATAGGCAAAGGCCCGTGTCGGACTACGGTCCGACAATCTATACAACAACAACAAACAACCGGGCCGCTCTCCCTCACCATGAACGGATACGAGTTTGTTAACGTGGCGCGGATACGTCCGGACACGCCGACCTGCCCCAAGAAACTAAACCTCCTAGTTCTCCAGAAGTTTTTCGAAGCTAATGGGATCGTGGGGGTCACCAAGGTAGAACGCCTAAAGCTCCATGGTGACATCAAGATCACCTTCGCCGAGATGGGCATGCCCGCTCAACTCGCGGAGATCCCAGACATCAACGGCATTCCTTTTAAAATGTTTGCCTTCATGTGGGACAACTTGAAGCCGGGTGTAATCTCCCACGCCGAAATTGCCCACATGGACAAAGCAGAGCTGAGTGAGCTCCTCAAGGAGCAGCAGCTCCAAGTTGTGAAGAAGCTGTCCGACACCACTGCCCTCATCGGACACCACTCCACCCTACCCAAGGAAGCTCAACTGGCGTGGGTAACTATGCCAGTCAAGCCCTACTGCAGACCGAAACGGTGTTACAAATGCCAGCACCATGGACACACTGTAAACAAGTGTGAGGCGCAGGAAGACACCTGCTCCATGTGTGGCAGCCCTGGACACCCCTACACGGCCTGCCCCAACACAGAGAAAAAATGCGTTGCCTGTGGTGGCCCACACTCCTCCGCCGACCGGACCTGCCCCAGATGGAAGGAGGAATGCAGGGTAGCCAAGGCTCGTCTTGAGAAAAAACTGAGCTACAAAGAGGCCCTCCTTGCTGTACGCTCCCAAGAAAAGAAAAAACCAGCAGTAAAGAAAAACCAAGAAAAGAAAACTCAACAGAAGCAGCCCACCACACAGAACCAAGAACACCACGTGGCCCGTGGTGCTGAAGCCCACGCGGCCAGTGGTGCTGAAGCCCACGCGGCCAGTGGTGCTGAAGCCCACGTGGTCAACCTCTCCCTCTCTGAATTCTTCCACACCTATGAGGACTTAAAATACGAGGAGGAAGACGAACAAGAAGACCCAAACACAAACGAATGGACAATTCAAGAGAGCAAGAAGAGGAGGAGAGTGAGAAGAAAATCGACATCAAGCTAAGAAGACCAAGACATCCCCTCCACACAAGAAACCAAAACACATCAAGCCGACCAAGCACTGAACATCCATTGCCCAACCCAACACACACCTGACGCTTGACCTGACGCCTGACCTGACGCTTGACCTGACGCTAGCCTGGCCTTGTCTTGTCGCCTCCCTGCCGCGTCCAGCCGGGTTGTTGCTGCTGCCCCCATCTTATAATCCCTCACGCAAGCGGTGTTTAGCCACTGCATCTGTTCTCTCCTCCTAAAATTCACTTCAATCCTCCCTTTATTCTTCTCCTGAACCTCCTTCCCCCCTGTCACTAGCATTTTTCGATTCGATTCGGCGAAGCCACACCAGGACCACCTGTAGTAGCAACCACAACAACATGACTGGACGAGGCAAAGGAGGCAAGGGACTTGGAAAGGGTGGCGCCAAGCGTCATCGTAAGGTGCTTCGTGACAACATCCAGGGTATCACCAAGCCCGCCATTCGTCGTCTAGCTCGGCGTGGAGGTGTTAAACGTATATCCGCCCTCATCTACGAGGAGACCCGCGGCGTCCTCAAGGTGTTTCTGGAGAACGTCATCCGTGACGCCGTCACCTACACCGAGCACGCAAAAAGGAAGACCGTCACCGCCATGGATGTGGTGTATGCCCTGAAACGGCAGGGCCGCACCCTTTATGGTTTTGGTGGTTAATCAACCTGATGGACGGGCGCACACCACCACCACCACCACCACCACCACGACAAACAAATATACGGACCTAATTTTAGGTCCACATTTAAATCACAAAAGAGTTGGTTAGACACTGAGTAAATCGTTGAAAATATATCCAATAACATGATCCTCTCTAATTCTGGACTTGTGGTATGAGTATAGGTTGTGCGTGAACGTGTTGGAACCACTTCCTAATAATTGTCAGTCAGTCAGTCAGTCAGTCAACATTCACCTAACCTCCAGGTACCTCACCTAACTTCCTGTAGCGTCACCGAACCTCACGAAATGTAACCCAATGTAGTTTATAATCTATCCTAACATGACATAACATAACCACGCACTATATTACTTCGGTAAGAGTAATGAGTTTTAATACGCAAAGTTGCAGTTATCATTCATACATACATACATACATACATACACACATACAACATGCCAGGTGCAGGGGGATTGGGCTAATTGAGGATAGAGTCAGCCGCTGTCCCAAGGGTCTGCCATGGTTTCAGGTTTAATGGACGATTAAAGGTTGCTCTGGAGGAAATGTCTTGGTATTCTTCTTCTTAGCTTGAAGTTGATTTTCTTCTAACTCTCCTCTTGTTGTTCGTCTTCCTCGTGTCTGCTATCATTCTGTAAAGACTCTATATATATGTATGTAGGTATGAGTGAGTAACAGTTGCCGGTTACAGTGATACTTCATATTCGCTGGTGTTGTACTGTATGGCTTCGGTATTTCTTAATATACAAACGGCACCGTTAGGGGATTGAGGTATTTAAAAACCAGCCTGCATTACTTATATATAGAAGTAAATAATGTGGCTTGGACAATAATGACGACTACTCTCTCCTACCTTCCCCAAACAAGGGCTTTTCGAAAGTATACATTGGACACAAATGACTTAGTACATCATAAATTGGTGGTTTAACAAAAGCCCTCATTAGAGAAAGGTGAAGGAGCACACAGTGAACATACAGATTAATGTTTGCACGCGTAGATCATGTAAGGTGAGATGTTGAACACCAGACACGTAGTGTAGTAACTCCCTCACAGATGGCGTTATGAGGGGCCTGATGATGTAGCAGTTACCTCACAGATAGTGTTATGAGGAAATTCACATGATGATGCTGTAGCAAAACATTCACTACGTGTTGTCGTAGCATCTTGGGGACACCACGTGGTCGACATGACTCACTCATTCAAGTGGGTGAGGTGTGGTCCCAGGCCTCTCTATCGTGGAGTCTCAGGGGAAGTATAACTGGGTACCTGGGACCTCACTGTGTGAAGGTGGTTAGCTAGCTTGGGTAAGACTCAACTGCCGAGTTGTTTTTCACTGACTTAAGCACTGTTCACCACTATTCATCACTGGTTCCATTCCTTTGCCAAATGAGATAGTACCTTATGGCAAGAACTTGTTGATAGTCCGGTGGGGAGGAGGGTTCAGGGGAGTGAGTTGGTATGGGCCAACATATAAATAATAATAATAATAATAATAATAATTAACGGTTTATTGAAAGAGCTTGGCAGCCAGAAGGCTGAAAATATACAGTTACATATTTGGGGAATGGGTTATGAATTACAAATAATATACAAGTAACATGAGTGACACAAATAAGACATATAATAACTAGCTGGGGAAAAGCTCAAACTACAGTTCATTTCAACATAGTGACAGTGCAAGGAGTAGTGTTTACTGGGAGTGAGTACACTGATTTATTACAAGTTATCGATAATTTTTACAATGGTTGGGACTGGGCTGTTCTTATAGCGATCAGTTCGTGCACGTATGGGCTGGGCTGGATGCGGTTGTGGTGTCAAAGAGCAATTCTCGGACTAGGGATCGCAGGTGGTAGTAGGAGCCGGTGTCGGGGATGGTGTAGAAGCTTCTTACCAAATTTGCAGATGAGGTCGTGGTGATGGTCAGTGAGAGTCTAAAGGGTCAGTGTGTTGAGCGCTTCTTGATATGTGGAGTAGGAAGGGTAGAGAATAATCTTGCATGGCCTCTTTTGCACTTTTTCGAGGTGTTTACGTTGTGTGGCATTTAGGGAGGAAGACCAGGTGGAGGAGGCATAGGTGAGCTTGGGAAGTATGAATGTTGTGTAAACACTGAGGAGCTCGTGTGCAGGACCACCGAGGGACTTGAGTCGGCGTGGGAGGTGGAGACGGAAACTGGAGGATTTGATAACTTCACTGACGTGTGGTTTCTAATTTAGTTTGTTGTCTATATGTATGTGTGTGTGTGTGTGTGTGTATATACTACTGTACTTTTTAGATCCTCCTACGCAACCTAACCTATTATAGTTAAGTATAGTAGGCTATACACTATTTTGTTAGTATGTGTTATAAAATGAAATTGCATGTTATTATTATTAATATTATTATTATTAATATTATTATTATTATTATTATTAGTAGTAGTATTATTATTATTATTATTGTTATTATTATTACATTCTAATATAATACAAAGTTGCCCGCCAGATTTCCTCAGAGATGGGAGGAGCACATTGGCGGCGGTGTTGTTTATACTCCGCCCGATTACTGATTCCTATTCACCGAGCCAGAGCTGGCGGGCGGCGTGTTATGTGCCCCGTTTTGTTTCCCATTGGGCGTACCGCTCAGCTGGGGAGTAGGAGATTTCATAAAAAGAAAGTTTGAGTGGAGAGCACACCTTTTCCTTCACATACAGTTATCTTAGACCATCTACTAGTATAATAGTTTGCACAAAAATACTCTACACTCTTTCTAGGTTGTTGCTATTTTTTTTTTTTTTTTTTTTGACTTCTCATCAGATTGTGCATTCAACTAATATACACTATTAGTGTGTTTATTATTATGTTTTATAGTATTATTTCGTATAATATTGGGTAACACAATTAGAGTCACTAGTATAGTATATTATTGGGGTTTATAGCAGTTTGTGGTCTAATAGTATCATGCTTTATGAGTGGTGTTCTATGTAGTGATGATTAGGCAATAAAATATGCTTTGGGTGTTTATAGCAGTTGTTGTGGTCTACTAGTATCATGCTTTATGGGTGGTGTTCTATGTAGTGATGATTAGGCCATAAAATATGCTTTGGGTTTATTGCTAACAAAATATACTTTGCTCTACCGCTGTAGTGCAAAACATGGTGAAACTTACATACACCGTTAATAAAGTATTGATGGAAGAAGAAGAAGAAGAAGAAGAAGAAGAAGTAAGAGGAAGAATTGTGGAGGGAATGAACAGTGAGACAATGTATAGCCTCCGGGATGGCGGCAGCAGCGTTTCTGTTATTAATATATAATAAGACAATAGGAAAATATGTTGTTGTCTCTACCTGTATTATTACCTTTGCGATAGCATGGTTAAATTTGGGGAGGACAGAGGAAGGAGCAGGAGGTTAGGAAGGGATTTGTAGTGGGAGAGATAGTGTCTGTGATCCTCGGATCACCACTCCTCGGATTATGTCAGTTCAAGTTTAGAAGCTCAATCAACTTTCCCTGATTACGAATTGGCAACCTTTCGATTTACAACAGGTACCTACTTACTGCTACAGTAGGTAGGTGAACAGGGACCAAGGGGGCTAGGAAGAGTGTCCAAACAACTTGCTCCTGCCTGCCTGTGTGATGTAGTCGTGGCCAGAATTAGGTTAGGATACAGACACATCTGGCAAGTTAGTCACGCTGTACCCATACCGGAACACTCAGCATGTAAACTTTGTGATACACCTTTAAAGCACTACTATATTATTGAATGGGACACTGTCAAAGACTTCAGGCCACCTCACTTATTGTATCTTGAACTATGTCATTACTTCATTGAGGACATTACATTCTTGCTCTTTATCCCAAATTGGCTAGCCCACACTGGTAAATGTGTACTGTACTGTCAATGAATCTGATGTATTTCTTTGTGTATGAACCTGACTGAAAATAAGGTCTCATCCCTTGCTGCTGCTGCTGCTAAAGCTGCTTCTTGCGCCCTTCTAAGTCCCGTTTAAGTCCCCCACCCCAGGCCCCCGCAGTACCCCTTCACATCTACACCATTCTAAAACATTTTCACTCAATTTCCACAGAGTGTTATCCTGCAAAACGTTGATGTCGTATATTTCTCTCTTTAAGTGATATCCTGTGGCTCCGAAAGGAGCCTGTTTGGTTAGGTTGTCTTGTGTGAACGAACCTTGGGTTCTTATTTCTTCTCTGTCTTCTTGGGGAGGAGCACAGCTTGGATGTTGGGAAGGACACCCCCTTGGGCAATGGTGACTCCAGACAGGAGCTTGTTCAGCTCCTCGTCATTGCGAATGGCAAGCTGAAGATGACGTGGGATAATGCGGGTCTTCTTGTTGTCGCGGGCGGCGTTACCGGCCAGCTCGAGCACTTCTGCTGCCAGGTACTCCATGACGGCTGCAAGGTACACAGGGGCACCTGCACCAACGCGCTCAGCATAGTTGCCCTTACGCAAGAGACGGTGGATTCTACCCACGGGGAACTGGAGTCCGGCCCTGCTAGAACGGGACTTTGACTTGCCCTTCACTTTGCCCCCCTTGCCGCGTCCTGACATGTTGCTGCTGCTGCTTTTCGTGATAGGAGTTAAATTTCCGCCCGCCACCTTGGTCTTTTATACCAAGCTCAGGATCAGGCCAGGTGGCCGTCTCGCGGACCCAACCAATGTAAGAGAGCCGTAGCTGCAGCCAGTCTGATCCTGAGCGGCCCGCTCGGTATATAAGGAAAAGTTAGTCGGGCCAGTTTTCAATTCTCTCGCTCCGCGCCACGAGTAACTGTGCCGCCATGCCTCCCAAGACTTCCGGAAAGGCTGCCAAGAAGGCTGGAAAGGCCCAGAAGGCCATTGCCAAGGGTGACAAGAAGAAGAAGCGCAGGAGGAAGGAAAGCTACAGCATCTACATCTACAAGGTACTGAAGCAAGTGCACCCCGACACAGGAGTCTCCTCCAAAGCTATGTCCATCATGAACTCTTTCGTGAACGACATCTTCGAGCGCATCGCTGCCGAGGCTTCCCGCCTGGCGCACTACAACAAACGCTCCACCATTACAAGTCGGGAAATCCAGACAGCTGTCCGACTCTTGCTGCCCGGTGAACTGGCCAAGCATGCCGTGTCTGAGGGCACCAAGGCTGTCACCAAGTACACCTCTTCCAAGTAAGAGGTTGCTTGTGCACAACAAACACGCCATCCCACTACTACAACTTAATCGGCTCCATCGGAGCCACAGTTACATGTTAAAGAGACAGTTACCGACAGTGATATATTGAGAGGGAAATAAAAAAAAAAAAAAATTATAATAATCTGCATTCTCTATTGGCGTAGAAACCGGACTAAATCGAAACATAATAAATAAATAAATAAATTCTGCGTGTACTTTTACACCCACTGCAAAGTGACATACATGGAGTGTGTTTGGGCTTCATTTCATGTTTGCAGCACGCCTATTTCATGTAAACAATTTATTTTATTTTATTGTATTTTATTGTATTTTCTTTTATTTTATTTATTTATTTACTTACTTATTCTTTATACATTTATTTGTTACTAGCTCTTGTTTGTTGCACCCACCCACCTCCCGAATTGATGACCTACTATACATTCGTGCCTGCACGAATGTTACCAACTTACCGTTAGGCGATTTGGGTAACCGAAATTAACGCTCTCCTACCACCAACCATTTCGATTGTCATGAAAATTATCTTCAGAACAGTTCTTTGGCCCTGAGAAGGGCCGAGTTATAGATGTCTGGTAGGTTTTGTTGTGCTTTTTGTTTTTCCCCAAGGAAGAGGACTTAAGCACGCTCTCCGCGGATGCGCCGGGCCAGCTGGATGTCCTTGGGCATGATGGTAACGCGCTTGGCGTGAATGGCACCCAGGTTGGTGTCCTCGAAAAGACCCACCAGGTAAGCCTCAGAGGCTTCCTGCAGAGCCATGACGGCAGACGACTGGAAGCGCAGGTCAGTCTTGAAATCCTGGGCGATCTCACGCACCAGGCGCTGGAAGGGCAGCTTCCTGATGAGTAGCTCTGTGCTCTTCTGGTAACGACGGATCTCACGAAGGGCGACGGTTCCGGGCCTGTAACGATGGGGCTTCTTGACACCACCGGTGGCTGGGGCGGACTTGCGAGCTGCCTTGGTGGCAAGCTGCTTCCGTGGAACCTTGCCTCCAGTGGACTTGCGGGCAGTCTGTTTAGTACGGGCCATCTCGACGACGAAATAGTAAATACGGGCGGCCTGGTTGTTGTTGTTGTTGTATAGATTGTCGGACCGTAGTCCGACACGGGCCTTTGCCTATAGGCGGCCCGTTTGGTGGTTCCGGCTGGAGCTCCAGGAGCAGTCAGACCGGATTGGGATTGGAGGTGGTCCCACCTGCAGATTGGAGGGATACTGCAGGTTGCAAGTGTGAGCGGACCCCCGATCAGTGGACGCTTACCACCGGCCCCCACTCTTGGACGTGGTCAGCCTCGGAGTGGCGCGCCCCCCGAACTGGGGTCCGCACTTGCTGGGAGGGGATGCTTTCTAAGCTATCTGGGTGGTGGGTATCGTGTGATGACCCGGAGTAGGTGGTGAATGTGGTCTGTATGGGCCTTTCGGGTTAGAGTGGCCGCTGGTGTTGTGTGTGTTTCTTGGGAGATTTGAGTTCTGTCTCGGAGGCTTTGTGTGACCTCGCAATCGAGGAGATAGTGTTCAAGTGGGTTTGCTGCTGGCTCCTGACAGTAGGTGCATTCCGTGACGTCATTTCCGATCATCTGCCAGGAGCACTTGTACCCTAGTCGTAGTCGGTGAAGGCTGACTTGGGTTTGTCTTGGAGTTTTCTTGTCTGCGAAAGGTGGTTCCCCTTTTGTGGCCGCCAGGTACCATTTGGCTGGTTGGGAACCAGCGTTGAGTGCATGAAGGAAGCTCTTTTTGATGTGGAGCTTGGTAGTCTTTCTGAGGTGATTCTTGATCTGTTGCACACTTGCTGGAACTTGGATGTGTACGCTACTAGAACGTGTAGCTGCCTTGGCTGCTTCGTCTGCCACGTCGTTTCCTCCGATCCCTACATGACTGGGAATCCAGTGTAAGACGACTGGTCGGTTTTGGCTTTGGAATTCCTGTAGCTGTGCGAGGATCGAGGTGATGATGTGGACGTTATCTCTTGGTTGACTGTGTTGCAGCGCCTGCATGGCCGATTTCGAGTCCGTGTGAATTATGACGGACTTGTTGTGTTGTGTTGCAGCGTGTTGTAGGGCCTTTGAGATTGCTACCAGTTCTGTTTGTAGGGTGGAGCAGTCGTTGGAAAGTCTCCATTGGAGGGTCTGACCTTGGGTGTAGAAGGCCGCTCCGGATCTATGATGTTTTGGGTCCACCGAGCCGTCTGTGAAGTATGATGCTGCATCAGCCGGTGTCTCGGTGGCTATGGCTTGGAGAGATATTTTTTTGAGGTCCTCCTTCTGGAGGTTGGCTTTACTATCGCCGAGGTCGGTGAATTTGAGTGTGGCTGGTGGAGGGCTCCATGGTGGATGAACAGCGTAACCATTGTCTCGTGTGTCTTGGTTGTTCTTGACGAGTGTTTCTGCTTGCAGGTGTCGGATGACCTCGCTTGCCTCGTGCGACCAGGTGGCCCCTCGCACTCTGTGGTCGAGGTGGAGGGAGGCACTGATTCGAATCTTGGCAGCTGTGGGCTTGTCTGCTCTACAGATTTTGGCGAGGAGACCGGCTGTCACCTGCTTGACTCGTACTGCCAGGGGTGGTAGCTCGGTTTCCATTTGCAGATTGCAAATTCTGGTCCACATGGGTGCTCCGAGCATGGTCCTGAGAGCATTGTTTTGAATGACTTCTAGCTTAGCTATTTGGTCTTCTCTCAGTCCAATGAGTGCTGGGGCACTGTAATCTACCAGCGATCTGATGGCGGCTGTGTAGTAGGCTTTGAGCACATGAAGGTTTGCTCCTGCGGATTTGCTGGTGAGCGACCTCATTATATTGTGTCTGCTCTTCGTCCTGTGCCTGAGATACTCGAGTTGCGGCTTGAAGGTGAGTTTCTGGTCAAACCAGATTCCAAGACACTGGTGGGCGTTGGTCCAGACTACCGGCGTGTTTTGTATGGAGAGCGTCTTGTCTGGTGTGTTTGTGCAGATGGCCATCGCTTTCGACTTGGCTGGATTTATCTTGAGTCCAAGTCTGTTGCACTCCTCTTCTATAAGTTGGAGTGCGTGTTGCGTGTTGGCTAGTCTGTTCGATCCTCTTACTATAAGCTGTAAGTCGTCTGCATAGCATAGGAGCTTGGCTGTTTGTCTGAAGGGAAGTTTGACTAGATTTTCCATCAGGACGTTGAACAGCATTGGACTGAGGATGCCTCCTTGTGGGGTTCCGTTTTCATGGACCCTGTAGCTTGAGGTTGCTCCCTGAAAGCGTACTCGTGCTTCTCTCTGTGTGAGGTAGTTCTGGATCCACCCTAGCAACCTTCCTTTGACGCCTTTTTTAGCGAGCGTAGTTGTAATGGCCAAAGGATTTGCTAGTTCGAAGGCTTTTTCCAGGTCGAGGAAGACCACCAGAGCTGGTTTGTTGTCCACTGTGCTGAGTATCTCGGCGATGTTGTTGCCTGTGCCGGTGTTCTCGGTGTAAGCAAAGATGTGAGGGTGTGGGCTGCCTACTTTCCACTTGAGTCGGTTGAGAGCCATTCTTTCTCCCGTCTTCGCTATGCAGCTGAGAAAGGAGATGGGCCTCGGTTTGTCTGGTTCTCTGGGCTTCGGAATGGGCTGTATATCTGCCTTCTTCCATTCCGGTGGGAGTCTTTGTGCTGTCCACGAAGCATTGATGGCTTGCAGCAGAGCCTCGTGTCCGGCTGTACCGGCATGAGAGAGCATGGAGTAGGTTATCCTGTCGGCCCCTGGAGCTGTATCCTTGCTTCGTTTTAGCGACTTCTGGAGTTCTTGCTGGTTGAATGGTCTGTCAGTGTCATCTTCACTGTTGCAGGCCTCTTGGATCATCTGGAGTCTGACCTGTCGCAGACGCCGTTGTGTCTCCTCCGCCTGTCTCGGGGGGTTCTTCGTTGCTGCTCGGTCAGAGAACAGTTTTGCAAGTCTCTCGGCTTCCTCTTCTGGGTTGGGATGAGTTGGTGGTGGTGGTGTTGCCTTCCCAGATGCCCTTCGGATCTGGGCCCACATCTTGCCAAGGGAGGTGTGCTCGTTCAGTTCGGAGCACCACTTGAGCCAGCTTACTTTTTTAATTTCTTCCTTCTCTTCCCTGGTATCCTTAACTATGACTTGCAGGAGATGTCTGTTTGTTGCCGTGGGATGTCTCCTGTAGTTTCTTCGGGCCATGTTCACTCTGTGGTTGAGTTCTTTCACCCTGGGACAGTAGTACCAGTAATCATTGTACTGTCTTGATGTGGGTTTTGTTTTTGGGATAGCCTCTTCTGCCGCTAGGTGAAACGCCTCGACCAATTGGTGGTGGAGGGTTGTCTCATCCGCGGGTGCTGCGCCGGCCGGCTGTGATTTTTCGCGCCACTTAGCCAGGTGTTTCTTGAAGAGTCCCCAGTCTGCCTTTTGAGTGTTGTATCTCCATCTCGGGGGGGTGGAGTGGGGAGTTTGTTCACCTTCAGCGTTGTTAGGGTGGCGAAGTGGTCACTGGTCAGCGTGGGGTGTATCTGCCAGGAGGCCGAAGGCTGTAGTGCACTGGAGACGAAGGTTAGATCTAGCCTTCCTCCCCTAGTGTGGGTGGGCTCTCCGGTGTTCAGGAGGCAGATCTCGGGTGTATCTTGAAAGGTGGTGTATAGGTGTAGGCCGTCTTCATTTGTGGGGCTTGCCGAGCTTAGGAAGGGATGATGTGCGTTGAAATCCCCTCCTATGAGTGTGGCGTGGTCGGCGGCCGAAGCAAATAATTGAGTAACCTCCAGTGAGCCCCTTGGGTTCTTGTAGATGTTGTGAACAGTTAATTCCCGTTCTAGGAGGGTTACTTTGACATTCTCCACCTCAGTGGCCACCTCATTGGCCACGAGTGCCGCATGCGTCATCCGCAAGCTACGCCCCACCTCCAAGAGGGAGGGACGGCCTTGGATGAACGATACTACCGCTGCGTCCACAGCACGCCACCTACTCCCACCAAACCGTGGGCGAAGCCCACAGACACTCTCTCTCCCTCACCATGAACGGATACGAGTTTGTTAACGTGGCGCGGATACGTCCGGACACGCCGACCTGCCCCAAGAAACTAAACCTCCTAGTTCTCCAGAAGTTTTTCGAAGCTAATGGGATCGTGGGGGTCACCAAGGTAGAACGCCTAAAGCTCCATGGTGACATCAAGATCACCTTCGCCGAGATGAGCATGCCCGCTCAACTCGCGGAGATCCCAGACATCAACGGCATTCCTTTTAAAATGTTTGCCTTCATGTGGGACAACTTGAAGCTGGGTGTAATCTCCCACGCCGAAATTGCCCACATGGACAAAGCAGAACTGAGTGAGCTCCTCAAGGAGCAGCAGCTCCAAGTTGTGAAGAAGCTGTCCGACACCACTGCCCTCATCGGACACCACTCCACCCTACCCAAGGAAGCTCAACTGGCGTGGGTAACTATGCCAGTCAAGCCCCACTGCAGACCGAAACGGTGTTACAAATGCCAGCACTATGGACACACTGTAAACAAGTGTGAGGCGCAGGAAGACACCTGCTCCATGTGTGGCAGCCCTGGACACCGCTACACGGCCTGCCCCAACACAGAGAAAAAATGCGTTGCCTGTGGTGGCCCACACTCCTCCGCCGACCGGACCTGCCCCAGATGGAAGGAGGAATGCAGGGTAGCCAAGGCTCGTCTTGAGAAAAAACTGAGCTACAAAGAGGCCCTCCTTGCTGTACGCTCCCAAGAAAAGAAAAAACCAGCAGTAAAGAAAAACCAAGAAAAGAAAACTCAGCAGAAGCAGCCCACCACACAGAACCAAGAACACCACGTGGCCCGTGGTGCTGAAGCCCACGCGGCCAGTGGTGCTGAAGCCCACGTGGTCAACCTCTCCCTCTCTGAATTCTTCCACACCTATGAGGACTTAAAATACGAGGAAGACGAACAAGAAGACCCAAACACAAACGAATGGACAATTCAAGAGAGCAAGAAGAGAAGGAGAGAGAGAAGAAAATCGACATCAAGCTAAGAAGACCAAGACATCCCCTCCACACAAGAAACCAAAACACAATCAAGCAGACCAAGCACTGAACATCCATTGCCCAACCCAACACGCACCTGACGCCTGACCTGACGCTTGACCTGACGCTTGACCTGACGCTAGCCTGGCCTTGTCTTGTCGCCTCCCTGCCGCGTCCAGCCGGGTTGTTGCTGCTGCCCCCATCTTATAATCCCTCACGCAAGCGGTGTTTAGCCACTGCATCTGTTCTCTCCTCCTAAAATTCACTTCAATCCTCCCTTTATTCTTCTCCTGAACCTCCTTCCCCCCTGTCACTAGCATTTTTCGATTCGATTCGGCGAAGCACACACTCTCTCTCCCTCACCATGAACGGATACGAGTTTGTTAACGTGGCGCGGATACGTCCGGACACGCCGACCTGCCCCAAGAAACTAAACCTCCTAGTTCTCCAGAAGTTTTTCGAAGCTAATGGGATCGTGGGGGTCACCAAGGTAGAACGCCTAAAGCTACATGGTGACATCAAGATCACCTTCGCCGAGATGGGCATGCCCGCTCAACTCGCGGAGATCCCAGACATCAACGGCATTCCTTTTAAAATGTTTGCCTTCATGTGGGACAACTTGAAGCTGGGTGT
>NW_024751645.1:0-9672 GCF_018991925.1 Homarus americanus
CTCCCAGGAACATCTCCGACCTCCCAGGTACACCTCAGACACTCCCAGGTACACCTCTGACACTCCCAGGTACACCCTCCCAACCTCTAGGTACCTCGTCCCAGGTCACACCTCTGACACTCCCAGGTACACCTCTGACACTCCCAGGTACTCCTCCTGACACTCCAGGTACACCTGGCCTCCCAGGTACACCTCATACACTCCCAGACACCTTAGACACTCCCAGGTACACCTCTGACACCCCCAGGTACTCATCTGACCTCCTAATTTACATCTGACACTCCCAGGTGCACCACTGACACTCCCAGGTACCTCTGGCACTCCCAGGTACACCAGACACTCCCAGGTACCTCAGACCTCCCAGTTACACGCCAGAAACTCCCAGGTACACCTCTGACACTCCCAGGTACTCCTCTGACACTCACTGGTCCACCTGACACTCCAGTGCACCTCTGACACTGCCAGTTACACCTCCTGACACTCCCAGGTACCACTGACACTCCTGGTACTCTCTGACATTCCCAGGTATACCTCAGACACTCCCAGGTACACCTGAACACTCCCAGGTACACCTCAGACACTCCCAGTTACACCTCAGACACTCCCAGGTACAACTCAGACCTCCCAGATACACCTCCTAGCACTCCCAGGTACACCGCTGTCCTCCAGGTACACCCCTGACACTCCCAGGTACTGCCGCCTCCCAGGTACACCCGACCTCCCAGGTACACCTCCGACACTTCCAGGTACATCCTGACACTCCAGGTACACCTCTGACCTCCAGGTACACCTCCAGACACTCCCAGGTACACCACAGACACTCCAGAGGTACACCTGACACGTCCAGGTACACCTCTGACACTTCCAGTTACACCTCTGACACTCCCAGGTACACCTCTGACACTCCTAGGTACACCCCTGACACTGCCAGGTACACCTCTGACACTCCCAGGTACACCTCTGACACTCCCCATGTGCTCTCACTGCCCAGGTACACCTCTCAGCACTCCCAGGTACACCTCTGGCACTCGGTACCCCTCCGACACTCAGGTAACCACTGACCTCCCAGGTACACCTTAGATACTCCAGGTACATCTCTGACACTCAGTGCCTCTGTACTTGGTACCTCTGACACTTCCAGGTAAACCCCTGACCTCCCAGGAACACCTCCGACCTCCCAGACACCTCCACTCCCAGCTACACCTCAGACACTCCCAGGTACACCTCTGACCTCCCAGGTACCCCTGACACTCCCATGAACATCTTCATGCTCCCAGGTACACCTCAGACACTCCCAGGGCACTCTCTGACCTCCCTGTGCCACCTGACACTCCCAGGAACACCTCCGACACTCCCACACCTCAGACACTCCCAGGTACACCTCTGACACTCCCAGGTACAACTCGGCACCTCCCAGGTACACCTCAGACACTCCCAGGTACACATCAGCACCCCCAGGTACCTCCTCACACTCCTGGTTCACACCCCAACCTCCCGGTACACCACCCCACACTCCAGGTACTCCTCTGGACATCCAGGCACCTCAGACACTCCCAGGTACACCTCAAACACTCCCAGGTACACAGAAAAACTCCCAGGTACCTCTGACACTCCCAGGTACACCCCTGACACTCCCAGGGTACCTCTGGCACTCCCAGGTACCTCTGACACTCCCAGGTACTCCTCCTGACACTCCCTGGTTCACCTCTGACACTCCCAGGCCTCTGACCTCCCAGGTACTCCTCCTGACACTCCCTGGTACAAACATGACACTGCCAGGTACACCACTGACACTCCGGTACACTGACACTCCCAGGTATACCTCTGACCTCCCAGGTACCTCTAACACTCCCAGTTACACCTCCGACACTCACAGTTACTCCCTGACCTCCCAGGTACACCTCCCCAACCTCCCAGGTACACCTCTCTGATACTCCCAGGTACACCTCCCAGCACTCCCAGGTACACCTCCGATACTCCCAGGTACACCTCCCGATACTCCCAGGTACACCTCAGACACTCCCAGGTACACCTCAGACACTCCCAGGTACACCTCAGACATTCCCAGGTACCTCAGACACTCCCAGTACACCTCTGACACTCCCAGGTACACCCTCTGACACTCCTAGGTACACCCCTGACACTGCCAGGTACCTCTGACACTCCCAGGTACACCTCTGACACTCCCATGTGCTCCTCTGAGCTTCCAGGTCACCTCCGACACCTCCCAGTACACCTCCGACATTCCCAGATGCATCTCACACTCCCAGGTACACCTCTGACCTCCAAGGTACACCTCCGACACTCCCAGGTACACCTCTGACACTCCAGGTACACCTCTGACATTCCCAGGTACCTCACTCCCAGGTACACCTCCGACACTCCAGATGCCACTTCTTACCTCCCAGGTACACCTCCCGACACTCCCAGGTACGCCTCAGCACTCCCAGGTACCTCTGACATTCCCAGGTACATCCCCGACACTCCAGGTACACCTCTGACACTCCCAGGTACACCCCTGACACTCCCAGGTTCCTCACACTCCAGGTACACCTCTGACACTCCCAGGTATTCCTCTGATACTCCCAGGTAAACCACGCTGACGCTGCCAGATACACCTCTGACACGCAATGTACACCTCAGCCACTTCCAGGTACACCTCAGACACTCCTAGGTACACCTCAGACACTCCCAGGTACACACTCAATCCAGGCCGCTGTCCTCCCAGGTACACCTCTGACACTCCCAGGTATACCTCCTGTCCTCCCAGGTACAGCCTGCCAGCCCTGACACTCAATGTACACCTCAGACACTTTCAGTGCACCTCAGACACTCCCTAGGTCACCTCAGACACTCCCAGGTACACCGCTGTCACTCCCAGGTACACCTGACACTCCCAGGACACCTGACTCCCATGCCTCCTGGCAATCCCAGGTACCTCAGACACTCCCAGGTACACCTCTGACACATCCAGGTACTGACCTCCCAGGAACACCTCCGACACTCCGGGCACCTCCGACACTCCCAGTTACCTCAGACACTCCCAGGTACCTCTGACACATCCAGGTACACCCCGACACTCCCAGGAACACCTCCGACACTCCCAGGAACACCTCAGACACTCCTAGGTACACCTCAGACACTCCCAGGTACACCTGTCACTCCCAGGTACACCCCTGACACTCCCAGATACACCCCTGACCCCTCCAGGTACCTCCGACACTCCCAGGTACACCTCAGACACTCCCAGGTACACCTCACAGCACTGCCAGGTACACCTCTGACACTCCCAGATACACCTCCTGACACTCCCATGCACACCTCCAGACACTCCCAGGTACACGTCCTGACACTAGGTACTCCCCTGACACTCCCTGTTACACACCTGACCTCCCAGGTACACTCCAACCTCTATGTACAACTCTGGAACTCAGGTACACATCAGACACTCCCAGGTACACCTCAGACACTCCCAGGTACACCCAAGAAACTCCCAGGTACACCTCTGACACTCCCAGGGAAACATTTGACACTCCCAGATACACCTCTGACACTCCCAGGTACACCTCTGGCATTCCCAGGTACACCCCTGACACTCCCAGGTACACCTCTGACACTCCCAGGTACACCTCTGACACTCCCAGGTACACCTCTGACTCTCAGGAACACCTCTGACACTCCCAGGTACACCTCTCACACTCCCAGGTACACCTCTGACACTCCCAGGTACACCTTGCAGCACTCCCAGGTACACCTCTGACACTCCCAGGTACACCGCTGACACTCCTGGTACTTCTCTGACACTCCCAGGTACACCTCAGACACTCCCAGGTACACCTCAGACACTCCCAGGTACACCTCTGACACTCCCAGGTACACCTCAGGCACTCCCAGGTACACCTCAGACCTCCCAGGTACACCTCTGGCCTCCCAGGTACCTCCCCAGCACTCCCAGGTACACGTCTCCTTACACCAGGTATCTCTGACCTCCAGGTACACCCTGACACTCCCATGTGCTCCTCTGATGCTCCCAGGTACACCTCCAGACACTCCCAGGTACACCTCCGACACTCCCAGGTACCATGACACTCCCATGTGCACCTCTGACACTCCCAGGTACACCTCTGACCTCCCAGATACACCTCAGGCCTCAGGTACTCTCATGCACCCAGGTACACCTCTGACACTCCCAGGTACCTCAGACACTCTCAGGTACCTCTGACGCTCCAGGTACACCTCAACACTTCCAGGTACCTCAAGCACTCCCAGGTACACCCCGACACTCCCAGGCACCTCTGACACTCCCAGGTACACCTCTGACACTCCCAGCTACCCCAGACACTCCCAGATACACCTCTAACACTCCCAGGTACTCTCTTGACACTCCCAGGTACACCTCAGACACTCCCAGGTACACCTCTGACACTCCCAGGTACACCTCTGACACTCCAGGTACACCTCTGACACTCCCAGGTACCTCCGACACTCCCAGGTACACCTCCTGACACTTCCAGGTACACCTCTGACACTCCCTAGGTACACCTCCCCTGACACTCCCAGGCACACCATTGACACTCCTGGTACACCTCTGACACTCCCAGGCTCTGACACTCCCAGGTACTCTCCTGATGCTCCCAGGTACACCTCCTAACACTCCCAGTGAAACCTCTGAGACTCCCAGGTACACCTTGACACTCCCAGGTACACCTCTGACCTCCCAGGTACACCCCAACCTCCCAGGTACACCTCTGACACTCCCAGGCACACCTCGACCTCCCAGCTACACCCCAGACCTCCCAGGTACACCTCTGCCTCCCAGGTACTCCCGCCCCAGCCTCCCAGGTACACCTCAGACACTCCCAGGTACACCCCTAAACACTCCCAGGTACCTCTGAGACTCCCAGGTACACCCTGACACTCCCAGGTACACCTCAGACACTCCCAGGTACACCTCTGACTCTCCCAGGTACACCTCTGACACTTCCAGGTACACCTCTGACACTCCAGGTACACCTCTGACACTCCCAGGTACACCTCTGACACTCCCAGGCACACCACTGACCTCCTGGTACACCTCTGACACTCCCAGGTACACCCTGAGCAGTGCTCCTCTGATGCTCCCAGGTACTCCTCTGACACTCCCAGGTACACCTCTGACACTCCCAGGTACACCTTTGACACTCCCAGGTACCTCAGAACCTCCCAGATCACCCCCAGTGCTCCCAGGTACACCCCTGACACTCCCAGGAACATCTCCCGACACTCCAGGTACACCTCCAGACACTCCCAGGTACACCTCTGACACTGCCAGGTACACCTATGACACTCTTAGGTACACCTCTGACAGTCCAGGTACACCTCTGACACTCCCAGGTACACCTTGACACTCCCAGGTACTCCTCTGACACTCCCTGGTACACACCTGACACTCCCAGGTACCTCATGCCTCCCCAGGTACACCTCAGACACTCCCAGGTACACCTCTGACACCCCCAGGTACTCATCTGACACTCCTGGTACACATCTGACACTCCCAGGTACCTCACTGACACTCCCAGGTACACCTCTGGCACTCCCAGGTACCTGAACACTCCCAGGTACACCTCAGACACTCCCAGGTACACGCCAGAAACTCCCAGGTACACCTCTGACACTCCCAGGTACTCCTCTGACACTCACTGGTACACCTCTGACACTCCCAGGTACACCTCTGACACTGCCAGTTACACCTCTGACACTCCCAGGTACACCGCTGACACTCCCTGGTACTTCTCTGACACTCCCAGGTACACCTCAGACACTCCCAGGTACACCTCAGACACTCCCAGGTACACCTCAGACACTCCCAGTTACACCTCAGACACTCCCAGGTACAACACAGACACTCCCAGGTACACCTCTGACACTCCCAGGTACACCGCTGTCACTCCCAGGTACACCCCTGACACTCCCAGGTACACCCTTGGCACTCCCAGGTACACCTCTGACACTCCCAGGTACACCTCCGACACTTCCAGGTACACCCCTGACACTTCCAGGTACACCTCTGACACTCCCAGGTACACCCCTGACACTCCCAGGTACACCCCTGACACTCCCAGGTACACCATGACCTCCTGGTACTTCTCTGACACTCCCAGGTACACCTCAGACACTCCCAGGTACACCACAGACACTCCCAGGTACACCTTTGACACGTCCAGGTACACCTCTGGCACTTCCAGGTACACCTCTGACACTCCCAGGTACACCTCTGACACTCCTAGGTACACCCCTGACACTGCCAGGTACACCTCTGACACTCCCAGGTACACCTCTGACACTCCCATGTACTCCTCTGATGCTTCCAGGTACTCCTCTGACACTCCCAGGTACACCTCTGACACTCCCAGGTACACCTCTGACACTCCCAGGTAAACCACTGACACTCCCAGGTACACCTCAGATACTCCCAGGTACATCTCTGACACTCCGAGGTACACCTCTGACACTTCCAGGTACACCTCTGACACTTCCAGGTACACCCCTGACACTCCCAGGAACACCTCCGACACTCCCAGGAACACCTCCGACACTCCCAGTTACACCTCAGACACTCCCAGGTACACCTCTGACACTCCCAGGTACACCCCTGACACTCCCATGAACATCTCCGACACTCCCAGGTACACCTCAGACACTCCCAGGTACTTCTCTGACACTCCCTGGTACACACCTGATACTCCCAGGAACACCTCCGACACTCCCAGTTACACCTCAGACACTCCCAGGTACACCTCTGACTCCCAGGTACAACTCATACACTCCCAGGTACCTCCCAGACACTCCCAGGTACACATCGACACCCCAGGTACTCTCTGACCTCCCTGGTACACTGACACTCCCAGGTACACCACCCAACCTCCCAGGTACACCTCTGGAACACCCAGGTACACATCAGACACTCCAGGTACACCTCGGACACTCCCAGGTACACAGAAAAACTCCCAGGTACACCTCCTGACACTCCCAGGACACACCCTGACACTCCCAGGTACACCTCTGACACTCTCAAGTACACCTCTGACACTCCCAGGTACTCCTCTGACCTCCCTGGTTACCTCCTGACTCCCAGGTACACCTCTGGCCTCCCAGGTACTCCTCGACACTCCTGGTACAAACATGACACTGCCAGGTACACCACTGACACTCCCAGGTACACCTCTGGCACTCCCAGGTGCACCTCAGACACTCCCAGTTACACCTCCGACACTCCCAGTTACACCTCGGCACTCGGTTCACCCTGACACTCCCAGTTACACCCCTGACACTCCCAGGTACCTGCCAACCTCCCAGGTATACCTCTGACACTCCCAGGTACACCTCTAACTCCCAGTTACACCTCCGACATTCTCAGTTACATCCTGACACTCCCAGGTACACCTCTGACACTCCCAGGCACCTCTGATACTCCCAGGTACCTCTGACACTCCCAGGTACACCTCCGTCTCCCAGGTACACCTCCCATACTCCCAGGTACACCTCAGACACTCCCAGGTACACCTCAGACACTCCCAGGTACCCTTCAGACATTCCAGGTACCTCAGACACTCCCAGTTACACCTCTGACACTCCCAGGTACACCTCTGACACTCCTAGGTACACCCTGACACTGCCAGTACACCTCTGACACTCCCAGGTACACCTCTGACACTCCCATCAGCACTCCTCTGATGCTTCCAGGTACTCCTCTGACACTCCCAGGTACACCTCCTGACGCTCCCAGGTAATCCTCTGACCTCCCAGGAAGCCACCGACACTCCCAGGTACCTCAATACTCCCAGGTACATCTTGACACTCGCAGTACCTCCCCAGCCTCCCAGGTACACCTCAGACACTCCCAGGTAAACCACCCCTGACACTCCCAGGTACCTCAGATACTCCCAGGTACATCTTTGACACTCCCAGGTACCTCTGACACTCCCAGGTACACCTCTGACACTCCCAGGTAAACCACACACTCCCAGGTACACCTCAGATACTCCCAGGTACATCTTTGACCTCCCAGGTACACCTCTGACCCTTCAGGTACACCTCTGACCTTCCATGTACACCCTGTCACTCCCAGGAACACCTCCGACACTCCCCGAGAACACCTCCGACACTCCTGGTACTTCTCTGCACTCCCAGGTACACCTCAGACACTCCCAGGTACACCACAGACACTCCCAGGTACACCTCTGGCACTTCCAGGTACACCTCTGACACTCCCAGGTACACCTCTGACACTCTAGGTACACCCCTGACACTGCCAGGTACACCTCTGACACTCCAGGTACACCTCTGACACTCCCAGGTACCTTGACACTCCCCTGTACTCCTCCTGACTCCCTGGTACAAACCTGACACTCCCAGGTACAACTCGTACACTCAGGTACACCTCAGACACTCCTAGGTACACGTCTGACCTCCCAGGTACTCCTCTGACACTCCCAGGTACACCCCTGACACCCCCAGGTGCACATCTGACACTCCCAGGTACACCTCTGACACTTCCAAGTACACACCCTGACACTTCCAGGTACACCTCTGACGCTCCCAGGTACACCTCAGACACTCCCAGGTACCCCAGAAACTCCCAGGTACACCTCTGACACTCCCAGGTACTCCTCTGACACTCCCAGGTACACCTCTGACACTCCCAGGTACCTCTGACACTGCCAGTACCTCCTGACACTCCCAGGTACACCATGACACTCCCTGGTACTTCTCCTGACCTCCCAGGTACACCTCAGACACTCCCAGGTACACCTCTGACACTCCCAGGTACACCCCTGACACTCCCAGGTACCTCTGACCTCCCAGGTACACCTCCTGACACTCCCATGTACTCCTCTGATGCTTCCAGGTACTCTCTGACACTCCCAGGTACACCTCTGACACTCCCAGGTACACCTCTGACACTCCCAGGTAAACCACCTGACACTCCCAGGTACACCTCAGATACTCCCAGGTACATCTTGACACTCAGGTACACCTCCAGCCTCCAGGTACACCTCTGACACTCCCAGGTAAACCACTGACACTCCCAGGTACACCTCAGATACTCCCAGGTACATCTTTGACACTCCCAGGTACACCTCTGACCCTTCAGGTACACCTCTGACCTTCCATGTACCCCCTGTCACTCCCAGGAACACCTCCGACATCCCAGGAACACCTCCGACACTCCCAGTTACACCTCAGACACTCCCAGGTACACCTCTGACACTCCCAGGTACACCCCGACCTCCCAGGAACATCTCCAACACTCCCAGGTACACCTCAGACACTCCCAGGTACACCTCTGACACTGCCAGGTACATCTCTGACACTCCCAGATTCACCTCTGATACTCCCAGGTACACCTCTGACACTCCCAGGTACACCTCTGACACTCCCAGGTACACCTTTGACACTCCCCTGTACTCGTCTGACACTCCCTGGTACAAACCCTGACATCCCAGGTACAACTCGTGCCTCCCAGGTACACCTCAGACACTCCCAGGTACACGTCAGCCCCCAGGTACTCCTCTGACCTCCCTGGGACACACCTGACACTCCCAGGTACCTCTGACACTCCAGGTACACCTCTCGAACTCCCAGGTACACATCAGACATTCCCAGGTACACCTCAGACACTCCCAGGTACAC